>NC_082707.1:204292273-204554511 GCF_030144855.1 Hypanus sabinus
CTAACAAGAATGAATAGAACTAGCTTTTAAAATAAATAAATGGTTTAATTTATCTGTTGCGTAATTTTTCTATTAGTTATTGCCCAGACTTATTGCCCTTGTTCTATGCTACTTGAAAGACCAATGCTTAAAAACAAATGCATTTGCACAGGGTTCAAGGTTCAAGTACAACTACTATCAAAGTATGCATGCAGTATACAACTCTGAGATTCGGCTTTACAAAGACAGCCATGAAACAAAGAAAACCCTACAACCCTGTCAAGGATAAATATGCCCTCCGTCCTAGAATCGCCCACTATAGGAAATACCCTCTCCATACCCTCTACCTAGGCTTTTCAATATTCAATAGGCTTCAATGTTTCAATGGTTCTATTTATTATCAGAGAATATATACAGTATACAACCTGAAATTCTTGCTCTTTGCAGACATCCATAAAAAATCAGAAGAAACCTAAAAGAATAAACAACAGAAAAATGTTAGAACTCCGAAGTCCCCTTTCCCACCTCCCACACACAAGCAGCTGCAAAGCATCACCCTCCCCTCCTCTGCCCCTCACCCAATTCAGCAAAAGGCATCAGTGCCCGCCACCCAGCAAGCAACAGCAATGGGGTCGCCCCTCGTTCTCCTAGTGTCAATGAAGCACATCATCTTTCTCATTGTTTACCATGCAATTTGGAATGGTGGCGAAACAATATTTTCTGTGGTGTTATCTAGGAGAAACATGAGGTTGAGTAGGAGGGGTGTAATGTTGAGGCAGAGAGGCACAAGGTTGCGAAGGGAAATGTAGGATCGAGTAGAAGAGACATGTGGTTCATTAGGAAAGTTGTGGCATGTTTTATTTGTTGTACTTTTGGATGAAAAGTGTTTGAAATAACTCCTCTTTATTAAGTAAATAACAAAATATTTTTAGTATTAAGCAATCTTAAATCAGTTTTCTCATAGTTATGGATATTATGTAACTCATCCAGTGTGTCCCCATCCTCATAAAATCATTAATTTTCATAACAATGATTCAAATGGCCAACTTGAAAACACGTGCAAATATTGGAAAAACTCAGTGGATCAGGCAACACCTATAAAGAAGAGTAAACAGTCGACATTTCAGGCTGAGACCCTTTTTCAGGTTTAGTGTCACTGGCAGAGTCCTTAGGAAGGGTTCCAGCCTGAAACATCAACTGTTTACTCTTTTCCAGAGATGCTGCCTGACCTACTGAATTCTTCCAGAGTTTTGAATGTGTTGCTCTAGATTTCCAGCATCTGCAGACATTCTCGTGTTTACAGTTGAAAGCACCTATTTCAGTCCAGCGCAATTTTTTTATTTTACCTTCTGGCCACATACCTGGAAGCGATTCACAGAATGTGAGCATTTTGTTTGGCAGAGACTAGGCTAGTCCATTAAACGCAGCCTGAGAATCTTACCTTTGAATATTGCACATAGGAGATCACTTCAACTTATTCAATATTGCTATGATGTTACCCTTTGCTACTTTGCAAATTAAGCAATTCTCTTTGAGTCTGGTGGCCCTGGTATGAATAAGGTGATGAGAGGCACTGATTGAGTGGTTATGCAGAGGCTTTTACTTAGTGCTGAAATGGTTAACATGAGAGGGCATATTTTATGGTGCTTGGAAGTAGATACAAGGAGTGTGTCAGAGGTAAGTTTTTCCATCTACCTGTATTAGAGTGGTGGGTGCATGAAATGCTTTGGTAGCGAAGATGGTTGAGATGGATACAATAGGGTCTCTTAAGACACAAAAATACAACTGCAGATGCTGTGGATCAAAGAATATGTACACAACGCTGGAAGAACTCAGCAGGTCAGGCAGCATCCGTGAGAAAAGAGTAGCCAACGTTTCAGGCCGAGACCTTTCATCCAGGTCTTTTAAGAAACTCTTGGATAGGTACATGGAGCTTAGAAAAGCAGAGGGCCATGCGTTAGGGAAATTCTCGGCAGTTTCTACAGTAGGTTACATGGTCGGCACAACACTATGGGCCGAAAGGCCTGTAATGTGCTGTAGATTTTTATGTTCTATATTCTATGTGCTTCATAATTAACTGTTAAAGCTACCATCACCTCATATTTTAAATGCAATTCTTTTGGCAGTATTTTTGCAGACCAAATGAGACAGCTTCAACTGTGCATTAAGGATAACTCAATTACATCCGAAAGCCATTTGAAAATAGCACTGACTGAGATTACAATTTATTTCTTCTGAGTTAACCTTACTGAACAATGAAATTAGGCTAATTATTAAAATAGTCAGATTTTTCCATGTACAAATGTGACTAATAATGTGTATGCCTTAATTACTGAAAGAGTTAAAACAGGTGTTTAAAT
Source organism: Hypanus sabinus (assembly GCF_030144855.1). Lineage (NCBI taxonomy): Eukaryota > Metazoa > Chordata > Chondrichthyes > Myliobatiformes > Dasyatidae > Hypanus > Hypanus sabinus. Next base: position 204,294,613 of record NC_082707.1, read on the forward strand.
ATCAAGCCTCATCTTATAATTTTACTTCATTTTTTTCTTTGTACAATTGTAGCAACACTGTTTGGATCATGTTGTACAAACTGATAACAGCAGTCACAACAAATTGTACAACATATGCTAGTGATATTAAACAATTCAAATTCTGATTCATCAGGAGATACATAGATTAGGCAATTTCCAAAATTATACAAAAAGATGCAGGAAAAGGGCCAATGACATCATTAAGGATCCTACCCCTCTGCCCATGGACTGTTTATCCCACTCCCTTCAGGGAAGAGGTTACATAGCATCCACACCAGGGCCACCGGACTCAAAAACATTTAGTTTCAAAGTTCAAAATAAATTTCTAATTAAAAGTTTGTATATGTCACAATATACAACCCTGAGATCCATTTTCTTGTGGGTATACACAATGTCCATAATAGAATAATAACCACAAAGAATTAATGCAAGACTCCACTATCTTGGGCATTCAACCAGTGTGCAAAAGGTAATGATCCGTGCAATACAAAAGGAAAGAAATAATAATAATAATAAATAAACAATAAATATCAAGAACATGAGATGAAGAGTACTTGAAAGTGAGCCTATAGATTGTGGGAACATTTTAATGATGGGGCGAGTGAAGTTGAGTGAAGTTATCCCCTTTGCTTCAAAAGCCGGATGGTTGAGGAGTAATAACTGTTCCTGAACCTGGTGGTGTGAGTCCAAAGGATCTTGTATCCTCTTCTTGATGGCAGTAAAGAGAAACAGTAAGGCTGATCAACACCACTACCCACTAACCCAACTGACCACATCCCCCACCCCCACTACTTTATCATTTTGGGTCCGTCACCTTATGTACAGACACTCCTGTGCCTGGTGTCACTTTATTGATGTAGTATCAATTTATACTTATTTTTATTTTTATTTTTTGTGCTGCATCAAGTCCAGAGTAGCAAATATTTTGCTGTCCTTTACACTTGTGTACTGGAAATGGCATTAAACAATCTTGAATCTTGAATTTTTTTTCAATTTTAGTGTGGCCTTGTTGAAGTGGAAGAAATACTTGGTTTTTTGTGCCTTCATAACATATATCATGTGTCGTATTTCATCCAATGTCCACCAGCATATTGTCTTGAAGCCTCTTATGGATAAATTGAATTTAATTATGTTTTACCTTGAATAGGAAATGTTACACTTGGTTTCACTCAAATCAAAGGACTTCTGGCCAATTATATCCCAATGCTGCTGAAAAGTGCAAGTTAATCCATTAGGATTGGGCATTCATTCATGGGTAAAAGAATGTCAGCGAACCCAAACTAGGTAAAAGGATCAACAAATATCTCTAATGACGCATATTTTAAATTGTCTTGGCTCACTTATAGTAATTCACTACTGAAATTTGACATCTTTAGTAACAGGTGTCATTCCTGGTAATTTGATGCAAATTAAAGCTTACACAAGTGGAAAAATGCAGCAGTGACTGAAATACTTAGAGGGTCAATTCAATCAAAATGGAGTGTTCATTGAGTCAAAAAGAGAAATGAAAATAAAAGAAACTTGTCAGCCCTTGAGTGCAAGGAACACACATTCTGGAAAGATTTATTAGCTGAAGATAATTGGAGTTTAAAAACTTAAGAAACTTTATACACGGAAATAATTAATTTATAGCAGGCCAGTGTTTCACAGGATGACCTGATACAACTCCAAGCCATGTTGCATTAGCAGAATAATTATGGTGCCTTTGTTCTATCAAAAAGCTCGTCACTCTCCCAGCTCATTATTGATTTAATTGTGTCAAGATGCTGCTTCAAAGTTTTCGAAGCAGTATTATTGTCTGGCTAATCAAACACGTGAGAAACAGCACAGAGCTTTTTTTCACAGTGCAGTCACAACTATCAGGCTCATGCATCTGACGTGATCGCTCGTTCTGCATGAGTAGAATCGGACTGTTTGCATATGGAGAGCAAAAGGAAACATTAATAAAGGCAAGATAAACACAGCACTTTGTCCCAAAGTGTTAGTTCCACTGCATTTGTAGTTGATAAGGTGACCATTTCGAATTTCATCTTCACTTGTTCCAGGCACAGTAACAAAGAAGGTTATCAACGTTCAAAGTAAATTTATGATCAAAGTACAGATATGTCACCTACCCTGAGATTCCTCTCTTTGCAGGCATCCACAGAACAAAAAACTGAACAAAGACTGATAAGCAACCAAAGTGCAAAAGAAGACAAACTGAGCAAATACAAAAATTAATAAATACATAAGCAAAAAATAATTCTGAGGAGATGAGTTGTAAAGTCCTTAAAAGCGAGTCCATAGATTGTGTTCAGTATCATTGACCGAGTGAACTTATCGACGCTGGTCTGTGGTTGAAGGTAATAACTGCTCCTGAACCTGGTGGGTGGAACCTAAGGAGCCTGTACCTCATTCCCGATGGAGCAGCAAGAAGGAAGCATGTCTCAGATGGTGACGGTCCTTGATGATGGATTCTGCTTTCTTGTGGAGGCACTCCTTGTAGACATGTTCAATGGTGAATGGTGGGGAGAGCTTTTACCGTTTTCAGGAAATGCTAGTCAGAAATTTCCATCCCTGTGCAGGAAAAAAGAAATACATTTTACAGATTTTCATAACCTCAGGCTATCTCAAAGACTAGACAGCAAAGTACTTTTGTAAATATTGTTCCTGAGATTTTATCCAGAATGCCTGTAAAAATTCCCTTGCTCATCTTTAATACTTAGAATAAGTGGAGTCTCTCATCCCTTTCGCAGATGGATCAAGAGATAGCACATGTTTTCCATGCCCTTATTTCAAAATTATCTAACGACATAGCACATCCCCATTCAGCTTGTTGAGTCTATAATGGCTTCAAGAATAATCTCATTCTCCACTAGTTTAACTTCTAACTGATTCTTTCCTTATTCTCATCATTCCCCTCCCCCCCCCACCCTGATTCCATCAGTCACCAAGGAAGCAATTAACAGTGACCAGTTATCTATCAGCCTACATGTCTTAGGAATGTAGGGGGAAAATGGTGTAACCAAAGGGAACCCACCCAGTCACAAGGAGAACATGTAAACTCCATACAGAGACCGTGGAGAGCATTTTACCTGGTTGCATCACTGTTTACTATAGAAGGGGCACTGAATAAGATCGACAAAAGCTGCAGGGTATTGTGAACTCAGCCATCTCCATCATGGGCACTCGCCTCCACAGCTTCGAGGACATCTTCAAAAGGTGATGCCTCAAAAAGTGGCATCCACCATTTAGGAATACCACCACTCAGGACCTGCCCTCTGCTCATGGATACCATCAAGGATGAGGTACCAGAGCCTGAAAACATACACTCAACATTTTAGGAACTGCTTCTATATATAGATATAAATGTTAAGAATACATTTATTATCAAAGAATGTATGTAGACTATATACAACTTTGAGATTCATCTCTTTATTGGCAGTCACAAAACAGAAACACAACAGAACCCATTAAAAAAGATGATGGTCAAGCACCCAACGTGCAATAAAAAAGAACAAATCATGCATACAATAAAAAGGAAGCAAATTACATTTAGGACTAAAGTTTACAAAAGTGAGTTCACAGCCACAAACAAGAGAAAATCTTCAGACGCTGGAAATCCAAGCAACACAAACAAAATGCTGAAGGAACTCAGGAGGCCAGGCAGCATCTAGGAAAAGACTACAGTTGATGTTTTGGGCTAAAACGTCGACTATTATTTTCCAAGATGCTGCCTGGCCTGCTGAGTTGTTCCAGCAGTTTGTGTGTGTTTCCCAGTCACAACACCAGTCACAGCTGATCCAGGCGCTCCTTAGTAGCTGGCCATGGCCTCAGTCTGGTGCAGAGATGAGTAAAGCTTACCAAACAGTAAGCTGAATTAGGTCATTGTCTAATTGGGGCAACTGTGTATTTGGGACTAATCTTAAGGAACAAAATCTAATCAAGAAAATAATCAAGATTCCCTTCATTTATTTGGGATCTGATGCAACCCCACTTATTTGGGACAGGAGACTATTGCTGAACAATTTCTAACTAGCAGTAGCTGTGTGCATGTTTGTGGCTGTTAGACACTATACCATGCTTACAGCAAGCAGTTTTTAACTAGCATCAGTTGGTGTGTTTGCAGTGATTTTTGGCACTGATAGTTGGTGAGAAGTAAGCAGTAAGATCATTCAGAACTGCTTTTCTCACTGTGATTTCAAGCACTCAGGCTTGGCAGTGAGAGTGGTAACAAAAGTAGTGTTCTAATTGTAAATACTATATACATATATATATATATATGTATGTATTGTATGTATGTATATATATATATATATAATGCAGCGCTGTTGCAAAACAATAAATTTCATGATATGTTAGTGATACTGAACCTGAACCTGATTCAGTTAGCACCAATCGAGCCTGGGCCATTGGAGCTAGGAAGCAGCCATTCTACCATCTGCACCTCTCTGTGTGCTCTGTGGTGGGCAAGAAGCACAGGGAACAGAGAGATGTGAGGATAAACACATTTTTTTACATAGCATGGTGATGATCTGTGGTTCAGTGCCAGCAAACATGGTTGTAGTAGGGTCATTCAAAAACTTCCAAAGCAAAATAACACAACAGGCATCGTACAGCTCATGCTTTATGTCAACCTGTCAATCTTCAGGCCATGCTGATCAGGTACTTACATTAATAAGACCATAAGATCTCAAGACATAAGAGCTGAATTAGGATATTCATTCCATTGAATCTGCTCCACCATGGCTGATTGATCTCAACACCATTCTCATGCCTTCTCTCTGTAACCTTTGATGCCCTGAGTAATCAAGAACCTACTAAGCTCCATCTTAAATACCCCCAATGACATGGCCTCCATAGCCGTATGTGGCAATAAATTCCACAGATTCACCACCCTCTGGCTAAATAAGTAACCTCTCATCCTTGTTCTAAATGCTTGTCCCTCTATTCTGAAGTTGTGCCCTTTGGTCCTAGACTCACCCACTACAGGAACCGTCTTCTCTACATGTGTAAAATATTGCTTTGTGATGGTACACGCTGGATCATAACTATATGTTTTCCACCTTGGCTTCAGGGGAATGATATGTCACTTATCTGTATACATGTGGATGGCTGAATGACAATAAACTTGAACTTCAAATTTCAAAGTAAATTTATTTATCAAAGTACATATATGTCATCATATACAAACCCTGAGATTCATTTTCTTGTGACCATACTCAAAAAATCCATAATAGAATAATAACCATAGTAAAATCAATGAAAGACTGCACCAACATGGGCATTTAACCAGTGTACAAAAGACAAAAAACAGTGCAAAACAAAAAGAAAGAAACAATAATAATAAATAAGGTAAATATTGAGAACATGAGGTGAAGAGTCTTTAAAATTGAGTCCATAGGTTGATCCACAACTTGAACTTGAATTTGCAGGGCTGTAGAGAAGTAGCAGTGTGCAGGGATTGCTCTATACACTGAGCTGGCACCTATTCAATAGGACAAGTGGCTGTCCTCTGTGCTACAATAATTCTTTGACATCAATCTCAGAGGGAAACGTGTTCTAACATCACCAGCGAAGTGTAAGAGTCATAGGGACATCAGCAAATCAAAGAGAACTAACGACTGGTTACAGAAATTAACCAGCAAAACTAACAAGAGCTCAGGCAAACTATAGAATCTTGATGAACTGAAATCACTCACAATACACAGAATTTGGTTAGAGTTTCACCAGACGAGGATCCACAATGACCGAGCAAAGAAGAGTTGGCAGGTCCCGTTGAAATACACCACACAGCATGTAGGAATTCAGAACTAATCAGACAGCCTCAGTGTCCCGATGAAGCAATAACCCCCAAAGACAACGATTAAAATACCATACATTGAAAATACCCTGCTATTTTAATTACCCCAAATTAAATAACAGTGATGAAAGCAGAGAGCTTAACAATCCCCATAATACCAAATGAGACACATGTAACACAAAGTGAAAACCCAGAGTTAGTCCAAAGACAAACGATTAGACATAAAAGGTAAATAATCCAAGGAACACGGCATGCCAACAAGGTGACACTGAGAAAATACAGTACACATACTAACTGGGGAAAAAAAAACTTCTTTTTCAAATAATCCCTGGTTGCGACAGTCTCATCTAGAATATTACTCTCACTGAACCACTAACAGCAAATATTCCTTTTTGCAAAATGCTTTTAATGTGGAAATCATGCTGGAGTATTTCAGAGAACCGAGCAGAAATAAAGGCTGCTATAGCCCAAAGTTCCTGGGCATGACTTTGTCAGTTCAGCAGTCAAACAGACTGAGCCTCTTTGATAAAAGTAAGTGCTTTACCATAAAGCTGCTCATTGAAATATAGCCGCCTGGTTGCCGAAAGGATTCCCAAAGGAGTCCACGCTATCAGCACCGGCTTCAGTTTGAGATAAGTGAAAACCATGAGGCTTCTTTTGTCAAGAAGTGAAAAGAAACATTGAAAGGGACCTCAAATCGCAGGGGTACAATGGTATAATCATGATGTTTATGGATGCAGAGGCATGGCTACTGCTCTGGGCCTGGAATTTCAATCCCTCCATGACAGCTGGGGAAATGAACAGTTAAATTTAGAACAGAGATGAGGGGGAATTCCTTTATCCAGAGGGTAGTGAATCCACGGAATTCATGGCCACAGACAGCTGCGGAAGACAAGTCATTGATTATATTTAAAGTGGAGTTTGATATGTTCTTGATTAATTAGGGTGTCAAAGATTATGGACAGGAGACAGGAGAATGGGATTGAGAGGGATAATAAATCAGCCACGATGGAATGGCAGAGCAGACTCGATGGGCCAAATAGCTGAATTCTGCTCCTTTACCTTACGACTTAGAGTCTAAATGCCAGTATCAACAGCGGTTATTTTCTCTGTAACAATTCCTGTGTCACCCATATATTGCACTGAATAAAATCACCCTTTCTCACATTGTTTGGGTTAAATTAACTTTGGTCTCACCTCAATGCAATGTACCACTGCCACAAATTAAACAGAATTCATGTCAGATAACCCCAGAGGATTCTGCGGTCACTGCAAGTCCAAAGTAATACACACAAAATGCTGGAGGAATTCAACACATCAGGCAGCATCTATGGAAAGGATTAAAGTGTTGATGTTTTGTGACAAGACCCTTCTTCAAGACTGGAAGGAGTCTTTCCCTTTCCTTTCCAGTAGTATTGGCCTAAAATGTCAGCTCTGTATTTCTCTCCATATATTCTACCTCTCTTGCTGGGTTCCTCCAGCATTTCGTGTGTGTCATTAAGTCACTGATTATAAGTTGGATTCTGAGAAACCTTTAAACAGTATTCCTTATCTAAAAACCGATCTCCAATTATTAGTATTACATGTGCTATACTGTGGTGGGTGAAGGGAGTGGTGTATGGAGATACATCTCTACCAAAGGAGGTGTAAGGTGCTCCTTCCCTCTGCTAACTTGTAGGTCACCTTTGAGCAAGGTGTAACACCTGCTTCCCACACAATCAGGGTCATGTGAAGCCATGGGAGCAGGTGGTGGATGGTCGTATGAGCAGCTTGTATTGATCACTGATGCCAGGCAGACAACCTCTGAAGAGTATTGTTGATGGCTGGGGTCACCTGTCTTGTGAAGGCACTGCCCAGAAGAAAGCAATGGCAAACTACTTCTGTAGAAAAATTTGCCAAGAACAATCATAGCCAATGATAACCTTAACCCTAACCCAGGTCATACAACATGGCACAAAACGGAAATGATGACTAAATTGTAATTGTTTATTTATTTATTGACATACTGAATAGGCCTTTCTATCCAGCAATCTCCTTAGAAACATAGAAAACCCACAATACAATACAGGCCCTTCGGCCCACAAAGTTGTGCTGAACATGTCCCTACCTTAGACATTACTAGGCTTACCCATAGCCCTCTATTTTCCTGAGCTCCTTGTACCTATCCAAAAGTCTCTTAAAAAGACCCTATTGTATTTGCCTCCATCACCGTAGCCAGTAGCCCATTCCACGCATTTAACCCCCTCTGAGTAAAAAACTTACCACTTACATCTCCTCTGGACCTGCTCCCCAGCATCTTAAACCTATGTCCTCTTGTGGCAACCATTTCAGGCCTGGGAAAAAGCCTCTGACTATTCACACGATCAATGCCTCTCATCATCTTATACACCTCTACCAGGTCACCTCTCATCTTCCGTCATTTCAAGGAGAAAAGACCGAGTTCACTCAACCTATTCTCATAAGGCATGCTCCCCAATCCAGGCAACATCCTTGTAAATCTCCTCTGCACCCTTTCTATGGTTTCCATGTCCTTCCTGTAGTGAGGTGACCAGAACTGAGCACAGTACTCCAAGTGGGGTCTCAGTACTCCTGATTTAATATTAGCCTGATCATGGGACTATTTACAATGACCAATTAATCTAACAAGTAGTACATCTTTGGAATGTGGGAGGGAACCCACGCAGTCACAAGGAGAACACATACAGGCAGTGGTGGGAATTGAACTCAGGTTGACTGTGCTGTAAAGCATTGTGCTAACCACTACCCTACCATGTGTTAATATTTGTGAATGTTATCCAGAAGTACAATATCTAGATGCACAACTGCATGTAATGTTACCTTTTCTGACATATAAACAGGAGTGTAGAAGGATTCTCCCTGCCTCAATTTGAAGCAGGTTCCAACACTACGAAGCAGCACAGAAGGAAGAACTCCTTGTACCAATACATTATCTGTCTTCTAATCTTCATTTGATGCATATTAAAGAACAATGTTTGACTAAGTAACCAATAATGATCTATCTTTGCCATACAATGCTGCAACTGCACTTGACGGAAATTAATCTTGTAATCCGTCCTTCATTTTTAAACAATTTTTATACCAGCCAATAAGCATTGATTACAAGACCATTATGTTGTAGCTCAGTTAACATCAGCAAGTAGCAAAGAATATAATTGATGCCGCTTCAACTTTAGGACCCTTGAGGTACAAACTGATTATGTAAATGATAATTTAATTTAAGAGATACGATTAGCTTTTATCGCATTGCGCTAACTCATTTAGCTTTGTATGGTTCCATAGCTGGTGATTGATGGAGGTTGATAATATATGAAAATAACCCAATGATATTAGAGTGGATCTCCCTTAATACAATCATTCTTTTGCAGTGTTTATGATACATCACATATTACCATGCACACAACTAATATCACAGGACATAGGGAAAACTGAATTACAGGAAAAGATTGCAACCGGAAAACCTTATGAGGGTCAGATCTTGAAAGATGAGATTATGAAGCCATGTAGAATTGTCAACACAAGAGATTCTGCAGGGTCTGGAAATCCAGAGAAACACACAAAAAAGTGCTGGAGGAAAGCAGCAAGACAGGCAATGTCTATGGAAATGAATAAACAGTCAATATTTCGGGCAGAGGCTCCTTGTCAGGGATGAAGAATCATCTCCAACACACACAAAATGCTGGAGGAACTCAGCAGGTCAGGGAGCATCCATGGAAATGAATGGAAGTTGACGTTTTGGACCGAGTCGCTTCCTCAAGACTAGAAGGGAAGGGGGAAGACACCAGAATAAAAAGGTGCTGGGAGGGGAAGGAGGATAACTGGAAGGTGATAGTGTAAACCAGGTGGGTGGGAAACATACAGGCCTGGAAAGGGGAAAGAATCTGATAGGAGAGAAAAGTGGACCACAGGAGAAAGGGAAGGAAGAAGTGCACCAGGGGAAATGATAGGCAAAGTTGATGCAAGGGTTCGACTGGTATATTTGTGAGCTTTGTTTTTTGTCAGGTTCATCAGGTCATGAGGCATTATCTGCTTCCATTTCGCTGGTCCGTTAAAGATGGAATTAGACAGTGAACTGTTGTGTCTGTGTACAACTACATACAATGCCTATAAAAAACCTTTCATCCCCCTTGGAAGTTTTCATGTCTTATTGTTTTATAACATTGAATCACAATGGATTTAATTTGGCTTTTTCTGACATTGACCAAAAGAAAGACTCTTCTGTGTCAAAGTGAAAACAGATCACTACAAAGTGATCTAAATTAATTACACAATTGCACATCTGGACACTGCAATTATTCCCCATTCTTCTTTACAAAACTGCTCAAGCTCTGTCAGATTGCATGGGGATCATGAGTGAAGGACCCTTTTCATGCCCAGTCACAAATTTTCAATTGGATTGAGGTCTGGACTCTGACTTGGCCACTCCAGGATATTAACTTTGTTGTTTTTAAGGCATTCCTATGTTAATTTGGCTTCATGCCTGGGGTCATTGTCTTGCTGCAAAACAAATCTTCTCTCAAGTCGCAGTTCTCTTGCAGACTACATCATAGATTTTAGTCTGATGACATAAAAGCTCACTCTTGGTTTCATCAGACCATAGAACCTTCTTTCAGCTGACTTCAGAGTCTCCCACAAGCTCTTAGGCAAACTCTAGCTGAGATTTCATGAGAATTTTTCAACAGTAGCTTTCTCTTTGCCACTCTCCGTAAAACTGCGAATGAAGAACCCAGGCAACAGTTGTATGTGCCATCTTTCTCATCTCAGCCACTGAAGCTTATAACTCCTCCACAGTTGTCATAGGTCTCTTGGTGGCCTCACTCACTTGTCCTCTTCTTGCACAGTCACTCAGTTTTGATCTCGGCGGATTTACAGCTGTGCCATATTCTTTCCATTTCTTAACTTTACTTAACTGTACTCCAAGAGATATTCAGTGCCTTGGAAATTTTCTTGTGTCTTGGTGATTGTCAATAACCTTTTTGCAGAGCTGCTTGGAGTGGTTGTTTTTGCCTTCATGGTGTAGCTTTTCCCAGGATTCTGCCTCACCAGCTGATGGACCTTTCAGATACAGGTCTATTTTTACTACAGCCAATTGAAACATTTAACTGCACACAATTCTCCAAAAACAGGTCTCCGTTTAACTAAACCTGTGACTTCTAAAATCAATTGGCTGCATCGGTGATGATCTGGTGTGTCATATTGAAGGGGGTGAATTCTTAAGCAATCAATAATTTTGTGGTTTATACTTGTAATTAATTTTGATATCTTTGTAGAGATCAGTTTTCACTTTGACATGAAAGAGTCTTTTTCTGTTAATCAGTGTCAAAAAAGCCAAATTAAATCCACTGTAATTTAATGTTGTAAAACAATAAAGCATGGAAACTTATGGGGGGGGGGAGTGAATATTGTTTATAGGCACTGTATATATTAAATAAAAAGCACAAATGCGGAGAGGGAGATGGCTTTAACTGGTGTATTCACACTGCAGTGAGAGAGAGAACAATGCACGTGTGCAGACACCAGATCAATACATTGTACTAAGGGGTGGGGGTGTCATTGATCTAAAAGAAATTGATCCATGCATTACACTTCCTCCCCCTTTAGATTAATGCAACCTAAAACTGTATATGTACAAAACATTCAATTTCACTTTCATAAACCCTTACTCCAAATAAACATGCTTTCACAGTAGCAGTCCATAACTAACTTCACAGTTCTAAAGGTTCAATCTTTTGGATGGTGCTCTGTTTCTTTCAGGATAGCACCTCTGGACCTGTGGATGACATCAGTTTTGGCAAGAGTCCTGTCAATGATAACATTCTCATTGCACTTCTGGACCAATGAAGTGACATCAGGTTCAGTAGGTGTCTTGTCTAAGACAACTGTTCATGAATGGTATTGCATGTGTTTGATATGTTGTCGCATGAACAGAGTTCCAATACACAAAAAGAAAGTTGTCCACCTTGTGCTGAAAAGAAATTTCCTCCTTGTCTATTGCTTTAACAGACCTCTTGAAGGTTTGGATAAACCTTTCAGCTAACCCATTTGTTGCCGGGTAGTGAGGAGTTGACTTGAAATGCCAGGTGCCATTTTACTTCAAGAACAAGGAAAATTGGCATGGCCCAATCACTCCGCATAAACTTGGAGAAAATGCCTGCAAGGTCTGAACTTTAGCATCCACTTTAAGACATGGTGCATAAGGCACTGGGTGTATTTTATAGAATCTTGGTTTTACTGTTTCATCCAGTTCAATACTGACCTTCATGAGTTTACCAATCCCCTTCTCAATAGCATTAAGCAGCCATGACAGTTTCTAGTTAGTGCTGCCATTTGGGCTGCCTTTGCCTGTTGATGTCACACTGAAAGCTTTGACTGAGTTCCAGTCTAATTGGACTTCTCTCAACCATCCACACCCAAAAAGTGCTGGCACTCCACTTTTCAATACGTAATGCTCTAACTGTTGCGTTTGGCCTCCATACATCACATTTACCTTCCTTTTGCCTAAGGGAGACAGTTTTTCACCTGTGTAGGTCTTTATCATCAATAAGGTCTTCTCTAACGGTATCTTAGAAAATGGTTATAGTCAGCCTCTGAAATTATTTTCAAAGCCGACATTGTCCAGCTCCATTTCCAGTTTTACACCAGACACATCTGTTGTGATCCAGATGATCTCGTGATCTTCTTCATTTCCAAGCATGACAGCTCACTTTCGTCAGACTCTGTGTTGTCTTTTCCACATTCAGTCACTTCATGTACTTGCATAGTTTTTCACTCGGTGTGGCTCTTCTCCTTGGTTGTGCTTTTTGTCTGACCTGGACACTCGCTCTATGTGACCTTGCCTGTGACACATTCTGCACACTTTTTTCCTTGAACCAACAGTCATTTGCATCACGGTGGCTTTTCCACATCAATAACATTTTTGGCTTTTTGCACCATTCAGGGAAATTTTATGTTTCACATTCTAACTTCCCTTTCTATAGTTCTGCTGCATCTTTTGCTGCAGTCTCTAACGATATTGCAATGGTCAGTGCCTGGTCTAAGGTTAGGTCTCCTTCGATATAGACCCTTTTGAGTGCTTTGAATATGTTTGTACTTCCTCCCCGTGACAATGCTTATTTTCTCCCACAGTCCAAAGACGTACCGATTAATATGTTAACTGGTCATTGTAAATTGTCCTGTGATTAGGTTAGTGTTAAGCAGCTGGGTTGCTGGGCAGCAGGGCCTGGTCCACACTGTATCTCCAAGTAAATAAATAAATAGATTTCCACAGTAACTGGTGAGTTAGAACAGGGAACATAGAAAAGTACAGATAGCAACAGGCCCTTCAGCTCACAAAATTGTGATAAACTAAATAAATTAGTAATCAAATGACCTGCTCCCTTCTGCCTACACAGCATCCATACTCCTCCGTTTTCCTCAGATCCATGTGTCTATCTAAAGATCTCTTAGATGTCCCTAAATATCTGCCTCTACCAGCCAGGCAGTGCATTCCAGACACCCACCACTCTCTGTGTAAAAAACTTGCCCCTCACACCTCTTGTGAAATTACCCCCTCTTACCTGAAGTGCATGGTATTAGATATTTCAACCCTGGACAAAAGATACTGTCTGCCTACTCTACTTATGCCTTTCATAATCTTATAAGCCCCCATCAGATTTCCTCTTAGTCTCCGCCATTCCAGAGAAAACAATACAAGTTTGCCTAATGTCTTGTTACAGCACATGCCCGCTAATCCAGCCAGCATCCTAGTAACACACACAAGAAGCTGGAGGAAATCAGGAGGCCAGGCAGCATCTACGGAAAAAGGTATAGTCAACATTTCAGGACCCAGAAGACACATTTTTTTCCATAGTTGCGGCCTGGCCTGCTGAATTCCTCCGGCATTTTGTGTGTGTTGCTTGAATTTCCAGCATCTGCAGATATTTCTTGATTGCGAGAGCATCCTGGTAAACCTCTTCTGCACCCTCTCTAAAGCCTCAGCATCCTTCAGATGACCAAGACGCTGCCTAACTAGAGTTTGGTAAAGCTGCAACATCACTTCCTGATTTCTGAGCACAACACATAACTAATAAAGGCAAAAATGCCATATGCCTTCTTATCAATCGGTGTAGCCACTTTCCGGGAGCTGTCAGCTTGAACCCCAAGATCCCTCTGCTCCTCAACACTGTTAAGGGTCTTGTCCTCGATGGTGTACTGTCTGTGTAACAGACAGATGTAGCAGTCAGTGCAATATCCAGGCCTGTGGTAACATACTCTTTCGTGGTATGCCATTACAGCTTAGGGCTTAAGAGTTTGGAGTTCTCTTTCGGTGCTGTCTCTGTACATCCTCCGCAGAATGCGTAGGTTTTCCCTCGATGCTCCAGTTTCCTCTCTCAGTCCAAAGACACACCAGGTAGATTAATAGGTCATTGTAAATTGTCCAGTGATTGGCTGAAGGTTAATTGGGGTTGTCGGGGCTTGCTGAATTGGCATGGCTCAAAGGGCCAGAAGGGCTTACTCCGTGCTGTATCTATCGATCAATCAATCAATCAATTAATAATTAAATAAACAAGAGCCAAGAATTGCATTGAAACATATCCATTCATGAGCACTGGCCAGCTGCCGTGAGGTGAAGGGAGCACTGCTGTGTTGAAGCAGGTTAGTGTGGGTCAGTAGTTCACTGGCTGGTGACAAAGAGCAGGAACTCTGTCTAATCCACCAGTATCACTGGCCACAGCCTGGAGCCACAGACACCAATACTGTGATTCCAATGCCCCACAAAATTAGCTTGCACTTAACATCAGTTTGTCAGGTGCAAGAAAGTCGTTTTTAAAGGTCTTTAGAAGTTACCATCTGTGACTAATTACACACAAAGGTCCAACAGTTACTCTTGTTTAAAAGCCCATTTAAACAGGCAATCACATTCAGCCTGACTGCCCTCTACATTCACTTTGTTGTCGCAGTTTGGACAATATTGCACAACAGGCCAACATGTGCTGTGTGAGCACAGGCAAAGGTTAAATTAAAGGTGTTTGATGGTTTCAGATTTTCCATCAATACACGGTGGTTCACTAAGGATTGCCAGTAAAAAAAAGAGTACAATTTGATTTCTTTCATTGTTTTCTATAATTTAGGTGTTGTAAATCCAATATGCATTTACCCCTGAGAGGTTGTTGGGGACCTCTCCGCTTACCGTGCTGTGATCTAGGTGTTAAGAACATAAGAACATAAGACAGAGGAGCAAAATTGGACCGTTCGGTCGATCGAGTCTGCACCACCATCTCATCATGGTTGATTCATTATCCTTCTCAAACCCATTCTCTTGCCTTTGGCTTGTAACTTTTGACACCCTGACAAACCAAAAACCTATCAACCTCCACTTTAAATATACCCAATGACTTGTGTTTTACAGCTGTCTCTACCAATGAATTCTATCTGGCTAAAGAAATTGCAACTCATCACTATTCTAAAATAATATCGCTCTGTTCTAAGGTTGTGCCCTTTGGTTCTAGACTTACCCACTACAGGAAACATCCTCTACTCATCCACTCTTCCTCAGCCTCCCAGCATTCGATAGGTTTCAGTAAGATCCCACCCTCATTCTTCTAAACCCGAGCAAGTCCAGGCTCAGAGTATCAAATGCTTTTCATATATTAACCCATTCATTCCCAGGATCATTCTTGTGAGCCTCCCCTGGACTCTTTCCAGTGCAAGGTATTCAGCCAATCATTCTCTCAGTGACGTTGGGTGATGCCTTTTGAGATTTTATCCTCAACAGTAAATGGTAGATGATTTAGTGCTTTGCAGTGCAAGGTAGTCTACCTGTGAGTGGGCCTGAAGTGGGGATAAGCTCCCACTACCTATTAAATGTTCTCAATGTCATGCATTTCAAATAGTCTCTGACAACCAAGTTCATCTCTCAGTCTTCACATGTGGCTTAGCTACTAAGCCTGGCAGAACTATTTCTGCTGACAGGAGAAGAAGCCAAGGTGGGTTAGTGGTGCCTTAAAACCAGACATTTCAGGCTGATGAGGCTCGGCAGCCATTATTGACAACTCATCGAGAAGAAGGAAAACTTTGGGCTCCAACTTCCGCTGCCTAGCTGCTATACCCACTCGTGAGAAAAGCTTTGGAAGTAAACCTTGATGAGCTGGAGTCCCTAAGGTCAGTATATTGCTGAATTCAATGCTGACTGGCAACTCCTGCAGTGTCGCCGGTGCCAAGCTGTATCGTTCTCTGCCATTACTTTGGATCCATCAGATGTGTGGGGAGGGAGAAGCTACTGTATGAGTAACAGCTTGCTCTCCATATCATACTGCTCTAGTCCGCATACCAGCTTGTGTACCATGTAAACAGCCAGGGCACAATATCTGTGGTTGACTATGGCCAATGGTCGCCCTCAGATGTCAGGTGATGATTTGGAGAAGAACTTGTTGATGCTGAAGTCTTCATGTACCTCCTGCCCTGTCATTCTAGGTGGTAAACCTTGTGAGCTTGGGAGAAGCAGTTGAGGAAGACTCCAATGCATGTTATAGATGGCTGCTGTTCACTCTGCTGACCCACGACTGTGCTGAAACACACAGCTCGAACCATATCATCAAGTTCGCCGATGACACGACCGTGGTGGGTCTCATCAGCAAGAACAACGAGTCAGCTTACAGAGAGGAGGTGCAGCGGCTAACGGACTGGTGCAGAGCCAACAAGCTATCTCTGAATGTGAACAAAACAAAAGAGATTGTTGTTGACTTCAGGAGGGCATGGAATGACCACTCCCCGCTGAACATCGATGGCTCCTTGGTAGAGATCGTTAAGAGCACCAAATTTCTTGGTGTTCACCTGATTGGAGAATCTCACCTGGTCCCTTAACACCAGCTCCATAGCAAAGAAAGCCCAGCAGCATCTCTACTTTGTGCGAAGGCTGAGGAAAGTCCATCTCTCACACCCCCATTCTCATCACATTCTACAGACGTTGTATTGAGAGCATCCTGAGCAGCTGCATCACTTCCTGGTTCAGAAATTGCACCATCTCAGATCACAAGACCCTACAGTGAATAGTGAGGTCAGCTGAGAAGGTCATCGGGGTCTCTCTTCCCACCATCACGGACATTTACACTACACGCTGCATCCGCAAAGGAAACAGCATTATGAAGGACCACATGCACCCCTCATACAATCTCTTACCCCTCCTGCCATCCGGGAAAAGGCTTCGAAGCATTTGGGCTCTTACGACTAGACTATATAACAGTTTCTTCCCCCAAGCTATCAGACTCCTCAATACCCAAAGCCTGGACTGACACCTTGCCCTACTGCCCTGTTTATTATTTATTGTAATGTCTGCACTGTTTTTGTGCACTTTATGCAGTCCAGTCTGTAGTCTAGTGTAGCTTTCTCTGTTTTTTTTTATTACATAGTTCAGTCTAGTTTTTTGCACTGTGTCATGTAAACCATGGTCCTAAAAAATGGCTCATTTTTACTGTGTACTGTACCAGCAGTTATGGTCGAAATGACAATAAATTTGACTTGACTTGACTTGAGATGTTACAGGTGTATTATGGTGAAGTGAGTTAAATCTCTTAATGTGCCAAACAAATGGTTTGCCTTGCACTCAACATTTTTGAGGTTGTTGAGAGGAATTCAAAGTTGAAAACAAAGTAAATTTGTTTTCAAAGTGCAGTACATATATGTCACCATATACTCTCCTGAGATTCATTTCCTTGCAGGTATTCACAGTAGATACAAAGAAACAGAATAGAGTCAATGAAAAACTATACACAAAGACTGACAATCAATGTGCAAAAAAAGACAAACCATACAAATAAATAAATAAATAGATAAAACAAACAAACAGATAGACAAATAAATAAATAATATTGAAAACGTGAGTTGTCAAGTCCCTGAAAGTGAGCCTATGCATTGTGAAATCATTGCAGTGTTGAGGTCAGTGAAGTTATCCACATTGGTTCAGGGGCCTGATATCTGTTCCCTAGCCTGGTACTGTGGGCTCTCGTACCTCATCAGCCATCGGGGGGAGTGAGCATAGCCTGGATGATGGGGGTCCTTGATGATGGATGTTGCTTTCCTCTCCAGTGCTCCTTGTAGATGTGCTCATTCACTCATCCTGGCGTGTGAAAGTATTACTTTGCACAGTATAGATTGTAAACACTGGACATGTTTTTCGGAAGCCAGGAGATGATTCACTCACCAAAGGTTACCCAGCTTCTGGACTGCTCTTGTACCCACTGTATTAATTAAGCTTCATCCAATTAAATTTCAGGTTAAAGAGCATTCAGAGAATGTTGATGACAATGGGAAAGTGATTAGACCTTCTTTGGTTGGAGATAGTCATTGCTTGACAAGTTTGCTTCAAGATTATATCTGGAGCACAGGGACCTGGTGGAGCTGAAGCATTTATATTTTTAATGGCAATAATGTCAGATAATAAATTATAAGGTCTGTGTGTTTGAGGTTATTTTATAAATGGGGTTTCTGTTTATGTAATTGAGAATTTTTCTTTTTCTTATTTTCTTATTTGCCCATCACCCCTACCAGAATCCTCTGTCCTAGGCCAGTCTTTCAGGTTGTCCCCAGGCATAACTTATCACTAAAGATCCTTCCTCTCCTCGGGATGAGGTCTTTGGAGCTTCTGTAGGTGTTTCTGTAGCTCTGCATTTTTACAGAATAGTGATGCTAGCCCTACGCCCAACCCTTCTCCTTTTGCATCTGGGTGTGGGACCATCCATGGTTGAGTTATATAAGTGTTAGGTCAGTGAAAATCATTTCACTGAGGCAGATATTATAGAAACATAGAAAACCTTCAGCACAATGCAGGCCCGTTGGCCCACAATGTTGCGCCGAACATGTACTTACTTTAGAAATTACCTAGGGTGACCCATAGTCCTCTATTTTTCTAAGCTTCATGTACCTATCCAGGAGTCTCTTAAAAGACCCTATTGTATCTGCCTCCACCACCGTTGCCAGCAGCCCATTCCATACACTCAGCACTCTCTGAGTAAAAAATGTACCCCTGGCATCTCCTCCGTACCTACTTCAAAGCATTTAAAACTGAGCCCTTTTGTGTTAGCCATTTCAGCCCTGGGAAAAAGTCTCTGGCTACCAACACTATCAATGTCTCTCATTATCTTATACACCTTTATCAGGTCACCTCTCATTCTCCGTCGCTTCAAGAAGAAAAGACCAAGTTCACTTAACCTATTCTCATAAGGCATGCTCCCCAATCCAGGTAATATCCTTGTAAATCTCCTCTGCACCCTTTCTATAGTTTCCACATCCTTCCTGTAGTGAGGCGACTAGAACTGGGCACAGTGCTCCAAGTGGGGTCTGACCAGGGTCCTATACAGCTGTAACGTTATCTCTTGGCTCTTAGAGAGATTAGAGAGAGATTCAAAAACTTTATTGTCATTCTAACCGTACATCAGCTCTGCAAGGCAGAATGAGACAGCGTTTCCCAGGAGCAGTGCAATCATAACATAACAAATGCAACAATAAATAATAAACACAACAATAAGTAGTAAAACACAACAGCCACATGTCAGTTAAAAACAAGTTGCAAGTGTCCAGTGCAAGTTGAAAATGTCCAAAGCAGAGTCAGGTAGAGCAGCCATTTAGCAGTTTATGAACTCAATCCCACGGCTGATGAAGGTCAACCTGCACAGCAGCCTTGAGTGTCCTATGGACTTGGACTCTAAGATCCCTCTGATCTCCACACTGCCAAGAGTCTCACCATTAATACCGCATTGTGCCATCATATTTGACCTACCAACATGAACCACCTCACACTTACTTCAGTCCGCTGGAAGTCATATTACGTCCATGTCGGCATAAGTTTGTTGCTCTTTCAAAATGAATCACTAAGTGAATTGTGCTCTGTTCAAAATGATGACTATAAATATTTTGACCATTACTTCATGACAACATTAGAGAACAATTTCAACTTCTGATTCTTCCTGGGCTTTATTTCTCATTTCTACTATCAAGGAGGAAGTACAGGATCCTGTACTCAACCTTTTAGGAACACCTTCTTCCCCACTGCCATCAGACGTACAATTCACCCATGAACACTACATGATTATACTTTGTTTTTTTTTTGCTCTCTTTTGACACCACTTATTTAATTTATATTTATTTATTGCTATTTCTACCTTTTTATTATAATGTGGTGCTGCTGCAAAACAACACATTTCAGGACATGACAGTGATATTAAACCTGATTTTGATTCCTATTTGGAGATCCAAGCTTTTGCCTGAAGGATCTTCCACTGAGTGTGAGCCCAGATAATGACTTCCAAAAGCTTCCTGTGTTAACCATCAGAGCAAACCTTAATCATATACTCATTCACCATCCATCTGGAAGGGATACATTCCAAGGTCATGGGACAGTACTTACAAGTGACAACCAGAACTAAGTTTTCCTGTTGCTAGCTTAGGAAAGCTGAGGTCAATTTAAGTGTCGCTTCTACTGCCCAAAGGTAGAAATATAGTGAGCTATGTTACTTAATTAGTGTTCCAGCATCCAGGCTATTATGTAAAATGGTCCTGAAAGAGCGTGGATAACCTCATTCGCTTCTGAACTGAGTCCACAATGTACAAACTCACTTTGAAGGACTCAACAACTCATGCTCTCCATATTTAATTTTGTTTTGCTTAATTTATTGTCTTTGTGTATAGTTTTCATGAATTCAATTGTATTTCTTTTATTCTTGTAAAGACCTGCAAGAAAATTAATCTCAAGGTAGTGTATATGGCATACACGTACTTTGACAATAAATTAACTTAAATTTGGCTTTGACTACAATTCAACACCAATTTTGCTACTATTTAAATTCAAGAAATTAAATAAACCTAGCATTTAAAAATAATAGTTATGGTAATCAGAAAAAAAATACTTAAATCCAATCTGACACAATGACACTTACACCACATGGATGAAATCTTGGCACTAAGAGAGCATGCATGACAGTTGTCATCTCTTCACATTAAGGTCAAGTAGTGAAATGCTGCCACAAAACAAAAAACATACATCTTGTAAATCAGTGATAATAAATCTGATTCTCATTCTCAAGTGAATGTTAACAATTGGTCAGAATCAGAATCAGGTTTATTACCAGCGGTATGTGTCGTGAAATTTGTTAACTTAGCAGCAGCAAAATAGAGCAAATGCAGAAATAATATGTATTTAAAAAGTGAGGTAGTGTCCAAGGGTTCAATATTCATTTAGGAATTGGATGGCAGAGGGGAAGAAGCTGTTCCTGAATCACTGAGTGTGTGCCTTCAGGCTTCTATACCTCTGACCTGGTGGTAACAATGAGCAAAAGGACATGCCCTGGGTGCTGGGGGTGCTTAATAATGGGCACTGCCTTGGTATTCTACATGGGACAAATTAGTAGGATATGCTTAGACCCAACAGTTCCAAATTTGATGCAATATTCCCACACAAAGATCATATAAAAATGTAACAAAGGAGAATATGAAAGGAATCCTTTTTTAATGGAATGAGACTCGGCTCTGAACAAACTGCTTTACCATGAGTTCTAAAGGCTTTATTTCTATTTTTGACTGTTTACTGTTTACTTGAACTGTACACTGCATTTCCCTCTCAGCCCCGATCTCCTTTCTTCTCCCTATATCCTTTCATGCTCTGACTAATCAAGAACCTATCAACCTTTGTCTTAAACAGACCCAATGACTTGGCATCCACAGCTGCCTTTGGCAGCAAATTCCACAGATTCACCACCCTCTGGTTAAAGAAATTCCACCTTATCTCCATTCTAAATGGACACTGCTCTATTCTGAACCTGTATCCTCTGGTCTTAGACACCCCAACATGGGAAACACCTTTTCTACACCCACTCTTTCGAGACCTTTTAACATCTGATAGCTTTCAATAAGGTCACCCCTCATTCTTCTGAATTCTAGTGAGCAGAAGCCCAGAGCTATCAAACGCTCTTCATAGGTCAAGCCTTTATTTATTTATTGAGAGATTTATTCAATCCCAGAGTCATTTTTGTGAACCTCCTTTGAAGCCTCTTCAATGTTAGTACTTCCTTTCTTATATAAGGGGCTCAGAACTGCTCACAATACACCAAGAGAGATGTCACGAGAGCTTTATTAAGTCTCAACATTAAATCCTTGCTTTTATATTCTAGTCCTCGCAAATTGAATGAATGAATGAACTTTTATTTTATGTGTTGTGTATAATATTTGTTTCTGGTGCACAGTGGTCTGGAGGAACAATGTTTCACTTGGTTGTACAGTTAGATAACAATAAACTTGAACTTGTTTTGCACCACTCTGATCTTTTGGTTATGTGAATTGATTAAGAAGCTGTCCTCCATGAACGTAAAAGTTTACCACTTGCATTCTCTAAGCTTTCCATCAGTAGAAATTGCTGCTGAATATTTATCCTGTACATATCAAACAAAAGAGAGCTCTTTGCCAATCAGTCTTGACAAGTTAACAGTATAGTTACAGGCTTACAATGGCAAATGTGAAAGCTGAAAAATTTATGTCACCAATCACAGGGTGATAGATCAGACCTGTCCCATTATGCCATTATGTTAGATAATTATGCTTGCTTGAGTTTGCGTCAGTAGCTCTGCATTCTTGCCTACTTTTGTATTGCTTACGTGGCCGTACGGATTTTTTTTTTAAAATAGAAAACGGATTAATTTTGAGAGCTGCGAGATGTCTCTGTGGATCAATGGAGACCAAAGGTTCATGGCATAACCAACAGTTTGTAACCATGATTTTTGAACTGCAAATGGAACTGGGGAGAAAACAAAAAGGTTAAAAGCACATTTCAAGCTTTATTTTGATATTTCAACTGCTGCACAATATCAAGATCCAAAGCACCAATCTCGAATTGTGCTCTAAGATATAAAAATTAATCGTACTATCAAAGTTTTCAATTGGCCTTTTCTAGTTAGATTTTTGAATATATAAATGTAGAGAAAGAAATTTATTTTCTAATAAGACCTCCTTGCTATACATATTTAAGGTGACCCAGAAGCATAACAGGCAGCACAACACAATTACAGATCAGGACATCGGAGTTCTGAGTTCATTTCCAATGCTGTTGGTAATTGAGCTTGTACATCAATTCGGAAGACTTTATTCCTTGGAACATAGAAGATTGAGAGCAGATTTGATAGATGAGGGTAGTGCAGTGGATGTGATCTACATGGATTTTAGTAAGACATTTGACAAGTTTCCACATGGTGGGCTTATTCAGAAAGTCAGAAGGCATGGGATCCAGGGAAGTTTGGCCAGGTGGATTCAGAATTGGCTTACCTGCAGAAAGCAGAGGGTCATGGTGGAGAGAGTACATTCAGATTGGAGGGTTGTGACCAGTGGTGTCCCACAAGGTTCAGTTCTGGGACCTCTACTTTTAGTGATTTTTAGTAACGACCTGGATGTGGGGGTAGAAGGGTGGCTTGGCAAGTTTGCAGACGACACAAAGGTTGGTGGTGTTGTGGATAGTGTAAAGGAATTGCTAAAGATTGCGGAGAGACATTGATAGGATGCAGAATTGGCAGATGGTGTTCAACCCGGAGAAGTGTGAGGTGGTACACTTTGGAAGGACAAACTCCAAGGCAGTGTAGAAAGTAAATGGCAGGACACTTAGTAGTGTGGAGGAGCAGAGGGATCTGGGGGGTACATGTCCACAGATCCCTGAAAATTGTCTCACAGGTAGATAGAGTAGTTAAGAAAGCTTATGGGGTGTTAGCTTTCATAAGTCAAGAGATATAGTTTAAGAGTCGCAGGGTAATGATGCAGCTCTATAAAACTCTGGTTAGGCCACACTTGGAGTACTGTGTCCAGTTCTGGTCACCTCACTATTAGAAAGATGTGGAAGCATTGGAAAGGGTACAGAGGAGATTTACCAGGATGCTGCCTGGTTTAGAGAGTGTGCATTATGATCAGAGATTAAGGGAGCTAGGGCTTTACTCTTTGGAGAGAAGGAGGATGAGAGGAGACATGATAGAGGTATACAAGATATTAAGAGGAATAGATAGAGTGGACAGCCAGTGTCTTTTCCACCAGGGCACCACTGCTCAGTAAAAGAGGACATGGCTTTAAGGTAAGAGGAGGAAAGTTCAAGGGTGATATTAGAGGAAGGATTTTTACTCAGAATGCACTGCCTGAGTCAGTGGTGGAGGCAGATACACTAGTGAAGTTGAAGAGACTACTAGACAGGTATATGGAGGAATTTAAAGTTGAAGGTTATATGGAAGGCAGGGTTTAAGGGTCAGCACAACATTGTGGGCCAAATGGCCTGTACTGTGCTCTATTTTTCTATGTTTTCTATGTTTTTCTATAGAGGTAATCAAAATTATGAGGGGTTAGATTCAAGCAGACATTTTCTGCTGTGGTTGAGTGTGACTACAACCAGAGGTCATGGGTTAAGGGTAAAAGGTGAAATGTTTAAGGGAACATGAGGGGGAACTTCTTTACTCAGAGGGTCATGAGAGTGTGGAATGAGCTGCCAGCACAAGTGGTGCATGTGAGTTCACTTTTAATACTTAAGCAAAGTTTAGATAGGTACATGCCTGGTAGGGGTATGGAGGGCTATGGTCCCAGTGCAGGTCGATGGGAGTAGGCAGGTTAAATGGTTTCAGCATGGACTAGATGGGCTGAATAAACTGTTGCTCTACTGTTCTTTTCTATGACTCAATGAGACATATAGTTTGGCTGATGGTTAAGTTGAGTTGGTCTCTGAATTTGGCAATTTACTTGCAAACATTTCATAATCATGTGAGGAGACATCGTCAGTGTGTTGTTGATGTGATGTGTCCTCCCACCGCTTAGCCTTTATATATTTTCAATCAGTTGATTGGTTGTCATCTCGGAAACTCAATTGTGACATTCAGAAGAAATCTCATCACTGATTGGCTGTATGGTAAACTTCATGTTAATACTCATCTCAATAATAAGCAAATGCTTTGAGATGCTGGTCAAGGTCTAGTCCAGCAGCCTGCTACCACCCACACTGGACCCCCTACAATTCACCAACCAACACATCCGATTGACAGATGACACAATAGTTCTACACACCTTCCTTACACATCTGGAGAAGAAGGACGCTTATGTGAGAATGCTGTTCTTGGACTACAATTTAGCATTCTGGAGAAATTTCTAATTTCCTTCAGGCTTGGCAAGAAGCTCAGAGACCTCGACCTTCACCCTGCCTGGATTTCCTTTCAGATCAACAGCAGGTGGCAAAGATGGGCTCCCTCACCTCTGCCACTCTGACCGTCTCTGATCATCTAGGTGATCTTCAGGGCTGTGTGCTATTATACACATGACTGTGTTGCCACCACAGCTCCAATCTACTAATTAAATTTGCTGATGATACTACATTGATCTCAAATAATAATGAGGCAGACCACAGAGAAGAAGTCAGCTGGTTGTGGACTACAGGAGGAATGGAGACAGGCTAACACCTATTGACATAATGGATCTGAGGTGGAGAAGGTGAACAGCTTTAAGTTCCTCAGCATAAACATCGAGGATCTCACTTGATCTGTACCTACTGGCTATGCGGTGCAAAAGGCACAACAGCGCTTCTTTCATCTCAGTCGGTTGAAGAAGTTTGGTGTGGGCCCCCTAGACCCTAAGAACTTTCTACAGGGGCACAATTGAGAGCATCCTGATTGGCTGCACCACTGCCTGGTATGGGAACTGTACTTCCCACAATCGCATTATTCTGCAGAGAGTGGTGCAGACAGCCCAGTGCATCTGTAGATGTGAACTTCCCACTATTCAGGACATTTGCAAAGAGAGGTGTGTAAAAAAGGCCTGAAGGATCTTTGGGGACCTGAGTCACCCCAACCACAAACTGTTCCAGCTGCTTCCATCCAGGAAACGGTACCACAGCATAACAGCCAGGACCAACAGGCTCCCGGACAGCTTCTTCCAACAGGCCATCAGACTGCGTAATTCATGCTGATGCAACTGTGTTTCTATGTTATATTGTTGTACATACTATTTAATATAAATTACTACAAATTGCACATTGCACACTTAGGTGGAGATGTAACATAAAGACTTTTACTCCCCATGTATATGAGGGATGTAAATAATAAAGTCAATACAATTTAATTCAATTCAATGTGTTGTGATCTGGAATTTTGCCCACATCGGCTCATAAATAGGATGGAGGACTATGTGTTTGTTTTCAGAATGAACATCCTTCCTGTCAGCCGTGTCTGTTTCCTCTGGGTGATCCGATAACCAACAAACATACCAAAGATGTACTGGTTAGTCAGTTAATTGGACATTGTAAATTGTCCTGTAATTAGGCTAGGGTTAATATTAGTGGGTTGCTGGTGGTGCGGCTTGTTGGTCTGGAAAGGCCAATTCCGCACTGTATCTCTAATTTTAAAAAAACTAAGTAAGTTAAGAGACTCCTAGATAGGGACATGGAGCTCAGAAAAATAGAGGGCTACAGGTAAACCTAGGTAATTTCTCAGGTAAGGACATGTTTGACATAGCTTTGTGGGCCAAAGGGCTTGTATTGTGCTGAAGGTTTTCTATGTTTTTATATATTATTACTGCGCTGTGATCAGAGTTATCTGCTTTTTAATCATCTTATTTCCTTTAGACTCTGGCATCAACATTAGCACTACAGTGGTGTTTAATTCTGAGAGTTGATACCCCAAACTCTTCATATGTTGGAAGTGACTGGAATTGCGAGGGAAAGGATCACAGAAACACTGGTAATAAAAGAAAGAGTTGGCACGAGTATCTGGCTGCCAGCCTACCTCACTGATGCAGTGACTGAGTCAAAGTTCGAAGTCCAAAAGTTCAAAGTAAGTTTGTCATGGAAGTGTATATACAGGTCAACATAAACAACCCTGAGATTCATTTTCCTGTGGACATTCACAGCAAGTACAAAGGAGCACAACACAATCAATGAAAAAGTACACACAAGACCGACAAACAATTAACGTTCAAAAAACAACAGATCTTGCAAATACAAAAAGAATAAAAAACAAAGTAATAATCATAAATAACTAATCAATGAGCAATAAAGGTTGTCTGCTCCGAGCTCGCAGCTTCCTGATGGTTGCTGCTCAGCTGTGGCTTGGAGTGTTGGTATGGAGAGAAGACACCTGGAGATGACCTCTTTCTACCCAACCGAAGATGCCATCAGCTGTACAGTCTATCTATAGGGGATCCATTTGTACCTCAGGGAGGACCTGCTCAAAGAAAAGGACATCATATATGCTCTGGGTAACTGTTCAAAGATGAATGTTAATTGAACAGAATGAAGAATTCTCCCAATAGAATAGTATGAAGAAAATATATTCCTATGCACAGCCAAAGAGTTCACTTCAATGCACAACCTAAATGCAGTGGGTTTAATTAATTGGGACACATTGGGACCAGTACACAAAAATACAACTGCAGATGCTGTGGATCAAAGAATACATACACAACGCTGGAAGAACTCAGCAGGTCAGGCAGCATCTGTGAAAAAAGAGTAGCCAACGTTTCGGGCCGAGACCCATCCTGATGAAGGGTGTCAGCCCGAGACGTTGGCTACTCTTTTCTCATGGATGCTGCCTGACCTTCTGAGTTCTTCCAGCGTTGTGTACGTATTCTTGGGACCAGTACACTTGGCACAATGAAGCAGCTGCCCTGATTAATCGAAGTTCATTAATATAGTAAAAAGTATTAAAAAAAATAAAAAAGACAAACTACCATTTAACTGAGTAACAGATTATGTGCTTAAATGAAATATAGAATAAATTAGAACATTACCAATACTACTACAGTACTAAAAACGGTGTATTAGTTCCTAATAGTTACCGAGAGAGGCATCTGGAGGCATCGACTCTGAAAGAGGTCTTGGAGACCCCAATAACCTTCTCTGCTCCGCTAACCACCTAAATGCATATTAGAAGGGCAATGTCATGGTAATCATTGGGGATTTTAACATGAAAGTGGATTGGAAAAACCTGGCCAATACTGGACCTCAGGAGAGAGAATTTGTAGAATTTCTAAGGGATGGCTTTTTAGAACTGCTTGTTGTTGAGCCAACTAGGGAATTGACTGTGCTGGATTGGGTGTTGTGAAGTGATTGGGAGGTGATCAGAGAACTTAAGGTTAAGGAACCCTTAGGGCACAGTGATCACAATATGATCGAGTTTACTTTGGAATTTGAGAAGGAGAAACTAAATTCCAATGCATCGGTATTTCGGTGGAATAAAGGAAATTACAATGGCATGAGAGGGGAACTGGCCAAGGTTGAATGGAAAGAGACACAAGCAGGAATGGCTGGAGCTTCTGTGAAAAATGAGGGAAATGCAAGACAGATATATTCCAAATAAGAAGAAATTTTCAAATGGGAGAAGGACACTACCATGGCTGAAAAGTGAAGTCAGAGCCAAAGTAAAAGCAAGACAGAGGGCATACAAGGAAGCCATAGATAATGGGGAGATAGAGGATTGGGAAGCTTTTAAAAACTCTCAGAAAGAAACTAAGAAGGTCATTAGGAAGGAAAAGATAAATTCTGAAAGGAAGCTGGCGACTAATATCAAAGAAGATATGAAAAGCTTTTTTAGGTATAGAAAGTGTAAAAGAGATTTGAGGGCAGATATCCGGCCCATAGAAAACAATGCTGGAGATTTTGTAATGAAAGATGCAGACATGGCAGAGGAACTGAATGCATATTTTGCATCAGTCTTCACAGTGGAAGACATCTGCAATATACCGGACATTCAAGAGTGTCAGGGAAATGTGGTATGTGCAGTGAAAATTACAACTGAGAAGGTGCTCAGGAGGCTTATTGGTCTGAGGGTGGATAAATCTCCAGGACCTGATGGAATGCACCCTTGGGTTCTGAAGGAAGTAGCTGGAGAGATTGTGGAGGCATTAACAATGATCTTTCAAGAATCGGATGACTGGAAAATTGCAAATGTTACTCCGCTACTTAAGAAGGGTGGGAGGCAGCAGAAAGGAAACTATGGACCTGTTAGCCTGACATCAGTGGTTGGGAAGTTGCTGGAACCAATTGTTAGGGTTGAGATTACTGAGTACCTGGAGGTACATGACAAGATAGGCCAAAACCAGTGTGGTTTCCTGAAAAAAAAATCCTGCATGACTAACCTACTGCAATTCTTCGAGGAAATTACAAGCAGGATAGACAAAGGAGATGCAATAGATGTGGAGCACTTGGACTTTCAGAAGGCCCTTAACAAGGTGCCGCACACAAGGCTACTTAGCAAGACAAGAGTCCATGGAATTACAGGAGAGTTACTAGCATGGGTGGAGCATTAGCTGATCAGCAGAAAACAGAGAGTGGGAATAAAGGGATCCAACTCTGGCTGGCTGCCGGTCACCAGTGGAGTTCCACAGGGGACAGTGTTGGGACTGCTGCTTTTTACAATGCATGTCAATGATCTGAACTATGCTATTAATGGATTTGTAGCTAAATGTACCGATGACGCAAAGATAGGTGGAGGAGCAGGAAGTGTTGAGGAAACAGAGAGCCTACAGAGAGACTAGGATAGCTTAGGGAAATGGGAAATGAAGTGGCAAATGAAATACAATGTTGAAAAATGTGTGGTCAAGCACTTTGGGTAGAAGAAATAAAAGGGCAAACTATTATTTAGATGGGGAGAAAACTTAAAGTGCAGAGGTGCAGAGGGACTTGTGCAGGATACCCTAAAAGTTAATCTCCAGGTTGAGTCGGTGGTGAAGAAGGCAAATGCAATGTTGGCATTCATTTCTAGAGGTATAGAATATAAGAGGAGGGATGTGATGTTGAGGCTCTATAAGGCACTCATGAGACCACACGGAGTATTGTGTGCAGTTTTGTGCTCCTTACTTTAGAAAGGATATACTGACATTGGAGAAGGCTCAGAGAAGATTCATGAGAATTATTCCAGAAATGAAAGGTTTACCATATGAGGATCATCTGACAGCTCTTGGGCTGTATTCCCTGGAGTTCAGGAGAATGAGGGGGTATCTCATAGAAACATTCCGAATGTTAAAAGGCCTGAACAGATTAGATATGGCAAAGTTATTTCCCATGGTAGGGGAATCCAAGACAAGGGGGTATGACTTCAGGATTGAAGGCCGTCCATTTAGAACAGAGATGTGGAGAAATTACTCTAGTCAGAGGGTGGCAAATCTGTGGAATTTGTTGCCACAAGTGGCTGTAGAAGCCAAGCCATTGGGTGCATTGAAGGCAGAGGTAAATAGGTTTTTGATTAGCCGGGGTGTTGAAGGGTATGAAGAGAAGGCAGGAGAATGGGGATGACTGCATCCACCATGATTGAGTGGTGGACCAGACTCGACGGGCCAAATGGCCTACTTCTGCTCCAATGTATCTTATCTTCCACATTCCAGGGAATAAAATCCGAAGGTATTCAATCTTTCCATATAATCAGTTCCACCAGACATGGCAAATTCTTGTAATTTTTCCCTTAAAGGACTAAAGAGAGACGCAATTGCTCAGTGAATAACACTCAGTTGTGCAGTGGTCAACAGGTGCTGAAACATTTGCCACCTAACCTCCAGGCTCGGCAAACAACCTTACCAACAAGCAGCCAACCTGAGCTTCCAATCTTCTCCCTCATTCCAAAAAATAATAAATGAAATTAACAGTTGCATCAGAAGGAAAAAGAGAATCACAGGTGAGGCTTTGCTTATCCGCAAATACCAGATTTCTAGTTTGACAGAACTTAGTGGAAGACTGGATGGAGGAACCTGACGGCTTGGACGATTTCACCCAAGGACTGACCAAGTGTGAACTAAATACATAGAAGCAGGTTGATTTCGAACAAATATCAGCAGTATCTAGGCTCATGATTACTTTTATCATTTCACTAATTTATATTTCATTAATGAGAATGATTCAGAGGTAGAAGAAGAGTAATAATGCCTCATCTCTACATGCTTAACTTCCCCTCATCTTAACTGAATTTTAAAGTAACACCATTGAGAGCATCCCGACAAGTTCCTTCTCCATCTGTAATGAGAATAGCAGAGCATCAGACTGGAAATCCCAACAGCGAGAACACTGTGAGGATCATAGCTGTCTCCCTACCTTCCATCAAGGACATTTATCAGGAGTGCAACATACACAGGGCCCTTGGTATTACAAGGATCCCATCCATCGATCCAGCATCCTCTTTGACTTTCTACCATCAAGCAGGACACTATAATGCATAAAAACAAGAATGGTCAGGATGGGCAACAATTTCTTCACTCAGGCCATTAGTTGTCTGAACTCCCTGCTGCATCGCATTTGAAGTGTTGCAGCTTAATCTGTTCTGTACCTTACAATATTTAATTTGTGCGCTTTACTTTGTTTATTTATGCACAATTCATCTGCACATTTTATCACAAACAAAGGAAAATCTGCAGATGCTGGAAATCTGGGATGCACACTCAAAATGCTGGAGAAACTCAGCAGGGCTGGCAGCATCTATGAAACAAAGTAAAGTCAATGCTTTCTTTCTTCCATGGCCTTCTGTCTCTTTCACCAATCAACTTCTGAGCTCTTTGCTTCATTCTTCCCCCTCCAAGTTTCACCTATTGCCTGGCGTTTCTCTCTCCCCTCCCTCCACCTTTCAAATCTACTCATCAGCTTTTTTTTCTCCGGTCCTGCCAAAGGGTTTCAGCCTGAAATGTCGACTGTACTGTTTTCCATAGACACTGCCTAGCCTGCTGAGTACCTCCAGTATTTTGTGTGTGTTGCAAATTTTATCCCAACTTTCCTAAGTTATTGTGTACTCTTACGTGTGTTTGTGTACAACTGTGCTTTGCACCGTGGTCCGGAGAAATGCTGTCTTGTTTGGCAGTGTACCTGTAAATAGTTAAAAGACAATAAACCTGATATGACCTGACTGTCAAAAAGAAGCCCAAATTTAATCAGTCATTCATAATCACTAATGGATACAGCAGTGTTTCATTAATCAAATAAAAACTAATATGAACTCCTTTCAGTTCAAATAATGCTGGCAGGGCATTTGTGAAGAAATTAACTTCAAATTAAAGCCATGTATCTTTAGTTATTCTTCCAGCAATTCTCTAATGAGCTTTCTTAAATCTAGAATGAGATACTGAATTATTCTAAGTTATGTTCCTATGGTTTATCTTCCCTCTTCAACATGAAAGCAGTTGGACGTCACCAAAAGATCTGATGTTGTGAAAATGACCTTGCAGACTTTTCATCACCAGTTGACGTGACTTTCCAACTGCACAATTGTTGCATTTCTCTCCGGGAGTCCTCGTGTTTATACAGGCTTCCATTCGCTTGCCTTGGTCCTAATTGGCTACGCCTTCAGTTGACCTTTGAGTTCTATTGGCATGCCCTTCCTTGGCTCTGAGGAGTTCGTAGATGGCATTGACTTTGATATGTTTATTTACAGAGTTATCAGAAGAGAACCACACTTCTAAAAACTCTCGTGCCTGCCTCATGTTTTCCCATTTAGTGCCTCAACCCTAGTTACCAATATTCACCACCATCCTAAATCACCAAAAGATACTTGATACTCTAAATAAAATCAGTGTTTAAAGATCCTAATCCTTTCCTGGTTGTGAGTCTTTAATAACTTTTCATAGCAGTCAAAGTAATACAGTCAGAGCAAACATGCACTGTAATTGCTTAAAGCCTAAATGACACACATTTATGGCCCACATTTTTTTAGAATTACAATTTATTTTGGCACTTTTAATGAATTTCAGTAGGTACATAACATTATTAAAATTCTCCCTAACACTGTTGATGTTATGGGTATATTTGAATTGTGTCTAAAGGTAGACATCAAACATCACTGAAAGCAATAGGAGAGTTAGTTATTTAATCTTGGGTTATGCAAGTAAGGATCTTTTATTTCTTCAGTCACACTCCTTTGAATTGGTTTATGGTGTTAAATAATGTTAGGTAGTAAAACTGTTAAAAGAGATCTATTTAAAAAAAATCAATCACATCAGTTGCCAAAAGCAATATGGACTTCAAACAGGAGAAATCAGTATTTAAACAGTACCTATTAAAAGCTAAGAATAAGCCACAATCTATCATACTTCCTTAAATTGCAGTTTCTATGATCATCTGGATCCTTCAACCGTTTTATACACAGCCATGTTCCACAGCTATCAAATTACCTTCTTTGCCCAGGATCCTGGATGTCATACAAACACACCCTGTCTGAAAGCCCTGTTGAATTGCTGCCCTCCCAGCCTCCCACTTCCCAACTCACCTGCACACTCTGGTCACTTTTCAGCTTTTTTGCTGCTGTTTCACATATTTATATGACTGATAGTTTTTTTTTACATAATAGTGGCGGTAACATTGCAGCACGGTAGTGCAGTGGTTAGCACAATGCTCATCAGTACCAGCAACTTGAACGGGTTCAATTCCCGTTGCTGTCTGTAAGGAGGTTGCAGGTTCTCCCTGCGACCGTGTTGGTTTCTCTGAGTGCTCCTTTCATTGTCCAAAGGTAGGCTAATTGATCAATGTAAATTGTCCAAGGCTTATTTCGGGTTAAGTCAGGGGATGTTGGACAATTCAGCTCAAAGGACGGAGGGGGCTATTCTGCCGTGAATCTCAATAAGTTATACTGATACATAAACATGCTCCTCGCACCTTTCATATTATCTCCAGGCAGGGCTTCCCAACCTTTTTAAAGTCTATATCATTGAGCAAGGGGTCTGTGGGCCCCAGGCTGGGAATACTTGGCTCCAGATGTCGCCCATCTTCTTGGTGTATCCTTCCTCTCGCAGGGAAGAAGTTTTTGGGGGTTCTGTTGGCATTTCATTAGCTCTGGTGTTTTACGAGATATGGCTGCCAGCCCCATTCCCAGATGTATTCCTTTTACAGCCAGGCTTGGGTCCGTTCATAGGGGAGTGCTTGTGCTTTATGTCAACCTGTCAATCCTCAGGCTCTGCCACTCAGGCACACGTGTTGACATTATTCTGTGACTATATCTACTGTATGGGACAATGCACTGTGATTTTCACCTTGGTCCCAGAGGAATGAAGTTTCATTTAGCTATTCAAGAGTATGGTTGAATCTCAATAAACTTGAATGGGAACTGGAGCTTAAAAATATGTAGTGATGGGACGTTGAACCCATCAACACTACCTCAATATTTTTCTCTTTTTTTTTAGTACTTATTTATCAATATATATCTTATTGCACTTTACAATAATAAGAGTTTTTATTATTATGCATTGCAATGTACCACTACAGCACAACAAAAAGTACTGGATATGGTTCAATCCACATGGGTTAAGGCCTCCGAAACATCGAGCACATCTACATGAAGCACTATTGTAGGAAAGCAGCAACATTCATTAGGGACTCCCACCACCAGGAACTGCTCTCTTCTCACTGCTGCCGTCAGGAAGGAGGTACAGGAGCCTCAGGACCCACACCACCAGGTTCAGGATCAGTGACTAACTCTCAACAATCAGGCTCTTGAACTAAAGGGAATAACTTCATCCAACTTCACTTGCCCCATCATTGAAATGTTACCACAACCTAAGGACTCACTTTTAAGGACTCTTCTTCTCATGTTCTGGATATTCAGTTATATTATCATTTCTTCCTTTTGCATTTGTACAGCTTGTTGTCTTCTGCACTGCCTGAATGTTCAGTGGGTGATCTTCCATTGATTCTGTTATAGTAATAATTCTATAGATTTGCTGAGTCTGCCCACAAGAAAATGAATCACAAGTTTGTATAAGGTGACATATAAGTACTTTGATAATAACACTTACTTTGAATTTTGAAATTTCACAACATATGCCATTGATATTAAACCTGATTCTGAATTAGATGAATGATCATGAATTTTGATTTTTCCTTTTGGTAGCAGTGCTTTTCAGAAGAGCAAAGGGAAGGTGTGATGTTGCATTATCCCACATTTGCAGTCTAACTTGCAATTCTGATCACTGCACAGTAGGGAGGATATGGAGAAGATGCAGAAAGCTTCACCAGGATGTTGCTAGGATTGGAGGGTATTAACTAGAAGGGGATTTTTAGAAAAACTTGTATTGTTATCTCTGCAGTCTTGGGGGCAGAGGGGAGACCTCATAGAGGTTTATATAATTAGGGGAGGCACAGATAGGTTTAACAGGCGAAGCCATTTTTCCCTGTGTGGAAATGCCAAATTAGCATCGTGTTTAATATCACTGCCATACATCGTAAAATGTGTTGTTACGCAGCAGCACAGTGCAATACATAATTATAAGAAAAAAAACTATAAATTACAATCAGAAAATATGTGTAAAAATTAAAATAAGTAAGTTGAGCAAAAAGAAAACAAAAAATAGTGAGATAGTGTACATGGATTCATTGTCCATTCAGAAATCTGATTGCAGAGGGGAAGAAACTGTCCCTGAAACACTGTGTATGTCTTCAGCCTCCTGTACCTCCTCCTTGATGGTAGTAATGAGAAGAGGGAATGTCTTGGGTGATAGGGGTCTTTAACAATGGATGCAACCTTTTTGATGCATTATCTTTTGAAGATGTCCTCAATGAAATATTGGGGAGATTATGTTTAAGGTGAGAGGAGATTAGTGAAGCAAAGGTTTTTACACAGAGAGTGGTAGTTGGCTTGAATGCACTGCCATGGTGGAAATAGATATGATAGGAATGCTTAGAAGGCATTAAGGCAGAGAATAGAGGAGGAGGCCTCTGTCAGTCAGAGTTGACCATGGATGTTGCATCCTAGCTATCTAGATGCGTAAACCTGGGCAATACAATATGGAGAGCAAGCTGGTTTCTGTCAGTTTTCTGTCCCATGCAAAATCACCGTACAAGATTACAACAGAGAAAAACACAGAAAAGCAGCATTCATCATCAATATCTTCACCATTCAGACAATGCTCTTTTCTCGTTGCTGTCATCAGGAAGAAAGAAGAGGGGTCTCAGGACTCACAACACCAAGTTCAAGATCAGTTACTACCCCTCAACCATCAGGCTCTTGAACAAAAGGGGATAGTTACACTAAAAAAGGACTCTTTTATCTTGTTAGTTCATACTCGTTATTTATTGCTTTTTATTTATTATCCACATTTGCAATTTGTTTACAGTTACTGATATTTACAATTTACAAATCTGTAGACTTGCTAAGTATGCCCACAGAAGAAGAATCACAGGGTTGTATGTGGTGACATGTATGTACTCTGATAATTAATTTTACTCTGAACTTTTGAACATTGACCATGGGAGGCACCTGGAGGAAACCCACGCAGTTACAGGGAGGATGTGCAAACTCCTTATAGGCATTGGGGGAATTGAACTCTGCACTCTAGCTGTACTACCATTGTGCTAACTGCTATAACACTGACTTTTCTGAGGAATAAAATTTCTTAACCAGGTTCGAAGAAAACCTCGCTTGGAATTAGAACATTTTCAATGAGAAAAACTCTTCCAATAAATCTCCTCTGAGATAGGAAGACAGAACAGATTCATTCATCGGATCCACACTGAGATGAGCAAGGGAGGACTGCATTCTGTGGAACATTCATAATCTCATTGATTTTAGATGAGAAAAAGTCAGTCAGGTGGGTAAGAGGATTGATTGTAGCAGAGTTATTCTGCATTTTATTATGTAGGTCAATACGCTACATAACAGCAATAACTCAGTTTTGACCAGTGGCTCTATCTTCTGAAGGTATGACCCACCCCGTGCTAAATAATTTATGGAGTTCAGTATTCCAAACAGCTGTCAACTAAAGTTATAGCTTCCAGGGATTTTTTAAGTGGTTTTGGGCTGCAAATTTATCATTAGTGTACATACCTCCATTCCCCATTTTCGGAGTAAATACCAACCTACCAATTACTGATGATATAGATAGGACATAGGACAGTATAACAGGCTGCAATGTTGTGCTGAGCCAAATGAATTAATAATCAAGTGGACAATTAAACTAATCCCCTCTGCCAACATAACGTCGATATCCCTCCATTGTCCTCACAGTCAGGTGTCTGTCCAAGTGTCTCTTAAAAGTCAAATGGTTCGAGTTAATATTGGAGAATGTAAACCATATACAACCTGAAATTCTTAGTCTTCGCAGACATCCATGAAAGAAGAAACCTGTAAGAATGTAGTAACATTTGAAGCTCAAAGCCCCCCACACACAAGCAGCAGCAGAACATCGACCATCCCCCTCCCTTCACTTGCACCAGCAAAAGCACCAACCCCCTCTCCCATCATGCAAGCAATAGAAAAACCCGCCAAAGAGACCTAGTTAATCTGCCTCTACCAACAACCCCAGGCAGTGCATTCTAAACACGCACCACCCTCCGTGTTTAAAAAAACTAATGTCTTGCATCTCCTTTGAAATGACCCCCTTTCACCTTAAGTGTATGCCCTCTGGTATTAGACACCAATCCTGGGAAAAAGATAGACCATCTACTCTGTTTATGTCTCTCATAATCTTATAAATCTCTATCAGATCTCCCCTCAACCTCCATCATTCCAGAGAATATTATACAACGCATTTGCATGTCTTCATTCTATAATCTCTGTTCTTCACAATTTCTCTCCAGCGTGATACCAAGACATAACTATTCCCACATTCTGCCCCTTCATGTGACATCTGAATAGGGATGCAGGTTGCACCAAGATGAGGTGGAAATGGAATTACTGTAACTAATTCTGTTAACAAACACATAGACCTCAATCCTATTCGTGAGCCAATGCAGGCAAACTTCCTAACCACTATGTATGGAGTTCGCCACACAGACAATCAACGACGAGATTTCCTCCGCACATCACAATTGAGTCTCTGAAATAGTCCAATTGGCTGATTGAAAAGCATACAAAGGCCAAACATTCAGAGGACACAACACAATCGACAGTGCACTGATTATGTCCCCTCGCATGGTGGCAAAATGTTTGCAAGTAATTTGCTAAATTCAGAGAGCAACTCAACCCAACTACTGTAAATCTTTATAGTTTATGTAAAGAGAACAATAAAGGAGATTAGCAAACATCATGTGTTGTGAGAAAAGTGACTAGTTATGCAGACAACACACACAAAACGCTGGTGGAACACAGCAGGCCAGGCAGCATCTATAAGGAGAAGCACTGTCAACATTTCGTCCTGATGAAGGGTCTCGGCCCGAAACATCGACAGTTCTTCTCCTTATAGATGCTGCCTGGCCTGCTGTGTTCCACCAGCATTTTGTGTGTGTTGTTTGAATTTCCAGCATCTGCAGATTTCCTCGTGTTTGCTAGTTATGCAGGTACTGTGTTGGATCTTTCTGTGACAGGACATTAATTCTTTGGAGCCCTCTGAAAAAAAACATTATTTCAATGAGGTCCACTATTATTTTTCTAAATTCTCATTAATGGAAGACCATAAGGCATAGGAGCAAAATTACGCCATTCAGCCCATTGAATCTACTCAGCTATTTCATCATGGCTGATTTCAATTCAATTCAATTTAAATTTAATTGTCATTCCAAACTACATGAATACAGCCAAATGAGACAGCGTTACTCCAGGACAAGGTACAAAACACAACACCAATAGTCATGCATAGCATGCACCAGATAGCAAGCACATGTAAGGTATCACGAAAATATGACCATATATAAAACATCCAGACCCTGAGTTCACGAATGCTGCAGAAATCTACAATCAACTATAATACAGCTTGTCTTATTTATTATCCCCTCAGCCCCATTTACCTTGTAACATTTATTGCTCTGATTAGTCAAGAACATATCAACCCCCACCTTAAATATAGTTAATCAAGGCCTTGTCAACAACTGGTTTTTCCTTCCAGGAATCAGTTTTCTGAATCTTTATGACACTGCTTTCGACAAGGGGAGCAGCAAAGATTCAGCATAGAATACTCCAGATGTGGTTTCACCAAGGTCCTGTAGAAAGGCAGCAAGATGCCTGCCTCCAAAGCATATGGGCACTTCCATTTTTACTTGGCTTTGGAAGGAGGAATTTATTTAGCCAGAGGATACGGAATTTGTAGAATTATTTTCCACAAGCGGGTGAGGAGGCCAAGATGTTGGTTATATTTAAAGCGGAGGTTGATAGGTTATTGATTAGTAAGCGTGTCAAAGATTACAAAATGAAGGCAGGAGAATGGGACTGAGTGGGACTAATAATCCACACTGGCCAGCAGCACACTGAAATAACTCAGACTAATCAAAGTTTGGTTCTGAGATTGAGCTATGTCTCTACCAAAGGAGGTATAAGGCGCTCCTTCCCTCTGCTAGCCCACCGCCCTTACACAAGGTATAGCACCTGTTTGACCCCTCAGTTAGGGTCCAAGGTGGTGGATGACCATACGAGCAGCTGGTGCATATCACAATTCCTAGTTATGAGAGTCTCTGAGGGGTACTGACAATGGCTGGGGTCACCTGTCTTGTAAAGATGCTGCCCAGAAGAAGGCAATAGCAAACCACTTCTGTAGAAAAATTTGCCCAAAGCGATCATAGTCATGGAAAGACCACGACTGCCCTTATCATACGACGAAGCAGGAAAAGGAGAAACTAATCACAGGACAATTTGCAATAAGAAATGAACATATTAACCGATATGCCTTTGGACTGTGGGAAGAAACCCACATAATCATATGAAGGATGAGCAAATTTCTTCCAGAGGATGCTGGACCTGAACTCTGAACTCAGATGCACTGAAATGGAATCGGTTTGCAGTATCCACCATGTTATCGTGGTCCTTGTTTTCCAGTATTTTCTGTTCTTTCAGTTTTCCAGTATCTGCATTTTTTTTCACTACGTCACACTATTGTTTAACCACTCTGTATTATGGCTCCCCTAGTTAAGACAGTATTGCGTGGTATTTGTGAGAAGGCTTTAGTGAGGTTGTTAGAGCAAGGATTTTGCCATTCTGAATTCTGTGAACATCTACATGCTGAGTCTAGGCCTCAGCATTGGTGGTTATGGTACAGCCGGCTAGTTTCTAGGCCATTTCAGAAGGCATTTAATAATCAACCTCATTGGCTTCATTTACAGTCAATTAAGTACTTCTTGACACACAGTCCCTGTTGTAAGTTGGAAACGTGACAGTTAATTTGTTAAGAAATGTTCTGCAAAGAACAGGATTTTAATAGCATTTTGTACAATGTTTTCTCTGCTTATATTTTGGAAGCATTATGAAGTCATTAAGTTTGACGGGGATTTTGGAGAAAACATAATAGTTATTGTGTTGTTCTGATAAAGGGCATATTGATAAATTGGGCTGTCTGTTGGTTGGGGTTGATCACAGATGTTGCGTCCCATCTGTCTGAATGATAAGCGAGCCAGGGCAGTATGACATGGAGAGCAAGCTGCTGCCCACGGGGCAGGTTCTTTTAATGTATGCAGCAGATCCAAAGGAATGGCAGGAACTGATAGAGTTTGATAAACAAAAGAGATTCCACAGATGCTGGAAATCCAGAACAGTACACACAAAATGCTGAAGGAACTTGGCAAATCAGACAGCATCCATGGAAGGGAATAAACAGTGGATGTTTCAGGCTGAGACCCTTCATCAGGACTAAGGGCATATTGATGCC
Source organism: Hypanus sabinus (assembly GCF_030144855.1). NCBI lineage: Eukaryota > Metazoa > Chordata > Chondrichthyes > Myliobatiformes > Dasyatidae > Hypanus > Hypanus sabinus. The sequence goes on from NC_082707.1 coordinate 204,334,937, forward strand.
TTGCTAACCAGTTTTACTCTTGTGATGAAGAAGTAGGAGGACCAGATACCCTGGTTTAGTAAAACAGAATGAGGCATAAATTTTACAAAACACCTGCTTCCCTTTAAAAGACTGACAAACATTTCTTCTAAACTCCCCGAGAGCAGATGACATCCAAGTTTCTCAGATCCAAAGCAACATCTCTAATATTCTCCCCCAATGGTGTGCTCATCCTTCAAGAGGACCACAATCTTGTTGTGGTTTGGAGGCTTGTGGGCCTCAATGACCCAGAGAACTATTTTGGCTGGAGTCAGGGCATTATGCTTCGGTTGTTGGTAGGGTCACCCATGCCAAACAAGTGAAAGAGTAGAGGTCAGACTGAGAGTGTCTACCGGTCCTCGTGGTTCAGGGATTCAACTCAGAGATAACAACCCTAACCGGTAAAACAAAATTGTTATGGAAATAGTAATGAAGAATTTTTCTATATCAGAGAGTGATGGTAATCCTGAGTCTCTACCCAAGACTTGCATGACTGACAGTAGTGAAAACAGAGAGGAAGCTCCTAACAGGATGAAGGAAGCCTTGAGATTGAGATCCTTCATTGCTGCACTAAATGCTAGTGCCATAGTGGGCAGTAAGTATTTTGGGCTCATACATCAGCCTTGGTTTGTATGTAAATCGCTGGGATTGGACTTAAATTCACAATTTTCAGACTCAAATGCAAGGGTGTTGTCAAGATTCAATATTGTTTAATATCCAGTATACAAATGTAAAGGAAAACAAAATAATTGTTACTCCGGATCTGATACAGCTTAAAAAAACAGTAAGATAAATAACAAAATAATAATAATAAAACACAACAAATACTGTATAAATGCATAAGATTGTCACATGGTACTATAAAGAGTACTAAATAGATGAGAAAATGCAGATTAAATTATGTAACAGTAACAGACATCTTTGCAAAGTGAACTGAACAACTCATCAACTTGGATGTAATGTGTTGGCCAAATGCAAATGTTTATTTGTTTTTAGAATCAATAAATAATGTTTTAATCTCAGGTCAGTGACTGAGACAATGGACCAGACTGACAGTTGTCTGTTTTAGTTGCAGATTAATATTTCTTCACTGCTTGACAAAGCATCAACACACTGTTTATATCAGAACATAAACTATTGTTTTTCAGCCAAAACATCCACAGAACATATCTTCACAATGTTTCCAAAATGCAGGCGGAGAAAGCATTGTTCATAATGTAATTAATAATATGGTGCCTTACTGATGTTTCCAGTTTTGATTTTATTAATTATTTATAAATGTTGAGAGCTCAAATAAAAGCCTTACAGCTATTTGTACAAAAAATAATCAGGAAATGATTCCATCTTGAACTTCTCCTGCAGATTTGAATTAAGGAGCATAACACTGTGATGAGAATTGACAAAGCCAATTTGTGCAATTGCACATGAGAACAGTTCTGAAACTGCTTTACCAGTCAGGTGTCATTAACAATCTTGTTATTTTTTTCTCCGTCCAAAACTGTTAGACAATTTATTTTAATAAACATGTTTTACACATTTCCTCTGTCAGAGATGCTCTATTAAGACTACTTCTAAATGTCTTGCTTAAAGCATTATTATTCTCTCTCTGAGATGCAGCCAATTTATTTTTTTGCTGTTCTAAGAAATTCATTCCTCATTATGGAACACTTTGTATTGCAGTCACTAGAAGCCAAATTTTGGAAATAGATTATAGGTTTTCCAGGCACTATTCAAATGGTTCAATTTAATATCACGTTGCACAGTGTACAACCTGAAATTCTTACTCTTCACGAACATCCACAAAGCAAGAAACCCCATAGAATGAATGACAGAAACATCAGAACCCCGAAGACCCCTCCCTTCTCCCATCACACAAACAGCAGCAGAAGCATTGACTCACCTCCTCCCCAACACTTGCACCAGCAGAAGCAACACCCTCAACCCCTCAACCCCACCATTCAGGCGACTGCATAAGCCCCAAAGAACTTGATTTAGAGCTAATCAAAAACTACAGTCCATGATCCTGTACTTCGGTATCTCACAGGCTTTCTCTCTCCATGTAGGGAGAAAGAGGTCGCTCCAGCAACGACAGGCGAAGAGGCCAGCAGCTCAATATTCTGATGTTACAATGTTCTGTGTCAGCTCTCCAAGCCACTTATCTCAGGGAGGGAGGGGGAGAGAGAGAGAGAGAGAGAGAGAGAGAGAGAGAGAGAGAGAGAGAGAGAGAGAGAGAGAGAACAAACTTCTTCTGACAGCAGCACACACTGCCTACAGTCTCAATGTTTCAGCCTTCCATGATGCTGTAGTTGGCACAATCAGTAAGGACCTGGATCAGCTACAGGGCTGCTCCCTGAAGGCACACACCTTCCAGGTCAGTCCTGGAGACAGTGAAGCTCCAGGCACAGACATTCTAAAAATCCCAGTGTTTGTGAAGAACTATAGTTTGAACAGTTGATCACAATTCCTGGTTATGCGACCACTGATACCAAGCAGACAATCTATGAAGAGTATTGATAATAGCTGGGATGACCCATCTTGTAAAGAAAGATGCTGCCCAGAAGAAGACAACAGCAAACTACTTCTGTAGAAGTATTTGCCAAGAACAACCATCGTCACCATGATCACCCATCTTACAACATGGCACATAATGATGGTGATGATGGCATTACATTTAAACCCTTTAGATTCCATATTTTTGTGGTGAACTACATATACCTGTCTGGACATGACCCCTGCTGACTGCTCCTGTGGCTCCTCCCACAGACCCCGGTATAAAGGCGATTGAGGCCTGAGCCCGGCCCTCATTCTCCAGGATATAGTATGGTGGTCAACTACTGCTTGTTCTTTCTTCCAGTCAATAAAAGCCGATATCTCACCTTCACGTCTCAGAGAGAGTTATTGATGGTGCATCAATTTTATTCTTAGTCACAACTCCCTTGCATTCTAACATTGTCCCCTCTCTTTGCTTGGTCATTGATGACAACACCATTTAGCTCCTTGTATCCACACTCGGGAATTCCCTTCTGGAACCCCATGTCCCTCAGTGCCATTCCCATTGTCACAACTATCCTAATAGATTCTCCATTTTTGTTTCAATCCGTAATTGAGATCCCTTCCTGTATGCCATGAAGAAGGTGACTCGTGTGAGTAGGTTTCTCTCTTCCTGTTCTTATTTGCTCATCCTTATTTGTTTAGGCAGAGTAGCGTCATGAGAATGGCCCGGGGGCAGTGTGTTGAATGTGAGACGTCTGGGAGACTGCCAATCTCCCAGATAAAGAAATCTCAGCTGCAGGTCCTAGGAGAACGTATTAGGAACTGGAGCTGCAGCTTGATGACCTTTGACTCATATGGGAGGAGGAGGAGGAGGTGACAGACAGGAACTACAAGGAGGTTGTCACCCCTAGATTGCCGGAGATTGGTAACTGAATGACTGTCAGGAGAAGGAGGGGAAATGCACAGCCATTGCAGAGTACACCTGTGACCTTTCATCTTAATACTAAGTATGCAAGTATTAAGGGGGGCAGCATACCACGGGTGAGCCACAGTGACAGGGTCTCTGGCACTGGGTCTGGTGCTGTAGCTCAGAAGAGTAAAGAGGGGAAGAGGACTGCAGTGCTGATCTTAAATTCCCCAGTCAGAGTAACAGAGACGAGGTTCTATGGTCATGAGAGAGACACCTGGATGACGTGTCAGTTCCCTGGTGCCAGGATGGCATTCCCAAGGGTGAGTGTGAGCAGCCGGGTCTTGGTACATATTGGCACCAACGATGTAGGTAGACAAGGTGAGGAGGTTCTGAAGAGAGATTTTAATGAGCTAGGTAGAAAGCTGCGCAACAGAATCACCAGGGTGGTAATCTAGGGATTGTTGCCTGTGCCATATGCCAGTAAGGGCAAGCATAGGATGATCTGACAGGTGAATGTGTAGCTGAAGGACTGGTGCGGGGTGGGGTGGCAGGGGATCAGATTTATGATAATTGGTATATTTTTCTGGGGAAGGTATGATCTGTAGTAAAGGGATGGGTTACACCTGAACCAGAGGGTCCAATATCCTTGTGGGCACGTAGGTAGTGTTGCTCAAGAGGGTTTAAAATAATTTGGCAGGGGATGGGAACCAAAGAGAGAGTGTTGAAGATGAAGTAGTTGGTTTACAAACAGGCAACATGTAGTCATGAGAGGCTGCTGATAGAGCATGATTGCAGTCAACAGAATGAGTTGTAGCGTCAAAGGTGGACAAAACTGAAAAGGGTGAATACTGGACTGAAGGTGTTATATTTGAATGTGCTCAGTACCTGGAATAAAGTAGATGAACTTGTAGCAGTTACAGATTGGTATGTTTGATGCAGGCATCACTGAATCCTGGCTGAAAGAAGATTATAGATAGGATCTTAATGTCCAAGAATACACATATTTTTTGAAAGGTTAGGCTGGAAGGCAGAAGGGGTGCCATTGCTCTGATAGTATAAAATGAAATCACATCATTAAAAAGAAGTGACATAGGGCCTGAGGGTGTTGAATCATTGTGGATAGAGCTATAGGACTGCAATGGTAAAATGACCCTGATGGGAGTTATATACAGACCCCCAAAAAGTATTAAGAGTGTGCTCTACAAATTACAATGGGAGGCAGAAACCGGATGCCAAAAGGGCAACATTACAATACTCACGGGGGATTTCACTGGGAAAATCAGGTTGGAGCTGGATACTATGTGGAGGAATTTCTGTGCTTACAATATGGCTTTTTAGAACAGCTCATGGCTGAGCCCACTAGAGTATCAGCTATTCTGGATTGAGTGTTGTAAGGTAAAAGACCCCTTATGTAATAAGTGATCATAATTACTTTGAATTCACCCTGAAATTTGAGAAGGTGAAGATAAAGTCAGATGTATCAGTATTACAGAGGAGAATGGGAATTACAGAGGCTTGAGAGAGGAGTTGGCCAGAATTGATTGGAAAAGAACACTGGCAGGGATGACAGCAGAGCAGCAATGGTTGGAATTTCTGAAAGCAATTTGGAAGGCACGGGACATATACATCCCAGAGGCAGAAGTATTCTAAAGGCAAGATGACACAACCATGGCTAACAAGAGAGGTCAAAGCCAACATAAATGCAAAGAAAGGGCATGTAATAGAGCAAAAATTAGTGGAAAGTTAGAGGACTGAGAAGGTTTTAAAAACCAACAGAAGGCAATTTAAAAAGTCATTAAGAAGGTAAAGACTGAATAGGAAAGTAAGCTAGCCAATAATATTAAAGAGTTTACCAAAAGTTTCTTCAGATTCATAATGTGTAAAAGAGAGATGAGAGTGGATATTGGACCAAAAGAAAGCAATGCTGAAGAGGTAGTAATAGGAGACAACAGAATGGGGAATAGAATGAAGAAGTCTTCTGCATCAGTTTTCTCTGTGGAATTCACTAGCAGTATAGTGGAATTTCAAGGTATCAAGAGGTATGAGGTGTGTGAAGTTACCATAGCTAGAGAGAATGTTTTTTGGGGAACTGAAAGGTCGAAGATAGATAAATCACCTGAACCAGATGGTCTACACTCCAGGGTTCTGAAACTGATTGTGGAGGCATTGGTAATGATTTTCAAGAATCACTAGATTCTGGAATGGTTCCAGAAGACTGAAAAATTGCAAATGTCACTCCACTCTTCAAGAAGGGAGAGAGGCAGAAGAAAGGAAACTGTAGGCCAGTTAGTCTGATCTCAATGGTTGAGAAGATGTTGGAGTGGTTTATTAAGGATGCTATCTTAGAGTACTTGGAGGTACATGATTAAATAGGCCGTAGTCAGCATGGTGTCCTCAAGGAAAATTCTTGACTGACAAACCAGTTGGAATTCTTTGAAGAAATAACAAGCATGATAGACAAAGGAGAATTGATTGATGTGTATTTGGATTTTCAGAAGGCCTTTGACAAGCTGCCACACATGAAGCTGCTTAACAAGCTACGAGCCCATGGTATTAAAGGAAAGATTCTGACATGGATGAAGTAGTGGGTGATTGGCAAGATGCAAAGAGTGGGAATAAAAGGAGTCTTTTCTAGATGGCTGTCAGTGACTAACAGCTTTCCACAGGCATCTGTATTTGGACTGATTCCTTTTATGTTATTCTGTAGGTCAATAATTTGAATGGCGGAATTGATGGCTTTTTTGCAAAGTTTGCAGATGATATGAAGGTAAGTGGAGGGGCAGGTAGTTTTGAGGAAGTAGAGAGGCTACAGAAGAACTTAGATGGATTAGGAGAATGGACAAAGAAATAGAGGGAATAGAGTGTCTGGAAGTATAGCTTCTTGCACTTTGGTAGAACAAATGAAAGGATAAGACGATGAGAGGCATTGATTGTGTGGGTAGTCAGAGGTTTTTTTCTGGGACTGAAATGGCTAACACAAGAGGACACAGTTGTATGGTGCTTGGAAGTAGGTATAGAGGATGCCAAGTTTTTACGCAGAGAGTGGCAAGTGTGTGGAATAGGCTACCGGTGAAGGTGCTGGAGTCAGATACGATAGGGTCTTTTTAAGAGACTCTTGGCAAAGTACATGGAGCTTAGAGAAATAGACGACTACGTGTAACCCTAGGTAATTTCTAAAGTACGTACATGTACAGCACTGCATTGTGGGCTGAAGGGCCTGTATTGCTTTCTATGTTTCTATGGATGACTGTTTTCTAAATGGAGAGAAAATACAAAAAAATACTGAATTGCAAAGGGACTTGGGAGTCCTAATGCAAAATTCCCTTAAGGTTAAGACACAGGCTGAGGCGATCAATATGTGGACCACCTCTCCCTCTGGCAAATCAATCAATAGGCAGACCACCTCTCCCTCTGGCAAATCAATCAATAGGCAGACCACCTCTCCCTCTGGCAAATCAATCAATATGTGGACCACCTCTCCCTCTGGCAAATCAAGCAATAGGTGGACCACCTCTCCCTCTGGCAAATCAATCAATATGTGGACCACCTCTCCCTCTGGCAAATCAATCAATAGGCAGACCACCTCTCCCTCTGGCAAATCAATCAATATGTGGACCACCTCTCCCTCTGGCAAATCAATCAATAGGCAGACCACCTCTCCCTCTGGCAAATCAAGCAATAGGCAGACCACCTCTCCCTCTGGCAAATCAATCAATAGGCAGACCACCTCTCCCTCTGGCAAATCAATCAATAGGTGGACCACCTCTCCCTCTGGCAAATCAATCAATAGGCAGACCACCTCTCCCTCTGGCAAATCAATCAATAGGCAGACCACCTCTCCCTCTGAAAAAAAAGAATCAATCAATATGTGGACCACCTCCTGCTGAAATAAATTGCACTTCAGTTTCTTTTCAACCCTCTCAATGCGCAGCTTAAACCTGGTTTAGATCAGGATCAAGAACCTGAATCATTTAAGAAGAAAATTGAAAAGCTTATCCTCCAGGTCTTAATTTCTCAGCTCTGAGAAATGTGTTTTTTGTTGTGAAATGAACAAGTAACTAGTTTTATGATAGTCATTGACAGGAATTTATATCCTGTCTTCTACGTTTGTAGATAAGAGTCTAAGACTATAATAAAAGACCAGAATTAAATGGTGCATAGTTCCCTGAAGGTGGAATCTCATGTGGATAGGGTGGTGAAGAAAGCTTTTGGTATGCTGGCCTTTATAAATCAGAGCATTGAGTATAGGAGTTGGGATGTAATGTTAAAATTGTACAAGGCATTGGTAAGACCGAATTTGGAGTATTGTGTACAGTTCTGGTCACTGAATTACAGGAAAGATGTCAACAAAATAGAGTACAGAGGAGATTTACTAGAATGTTACCTGGGTTTCAGCACCTAAGTTACAGGGAAAGGCTGAACAAGTTAGGTCTTTATTCTTTGGAGCATAGAAGGTTGAGGGGGGACTTGATAGAGGTATTTAAAATAATGAGGGGGATAGATCGAGTTGACGTGGATAGGCTTTTTCCATTGAGAGTAGGGGAGATTCAAACAAGAGGACATGATTTGAGTGTCAGAGGGCAAAAGTTTAAGGGTAACACAAGGGGGAATTTCTTTACTCAGAGAGTGGTAGCTGTGTAGAATGAGCTTCCAGTAGAAGTAGAGGCAGGTTCGGTATTGTCATTTAAAGTAAAATTGGATAGGTATATGTACAGGAAAGGAATGGAGGGTTATGGGCTGAGTGCAGGTCGGTGGGACGAGGTGAGTGTAAACTTTGACACGGACTAGAAGGGCTGAGATGGCCTGTTTCCGAGCTGTAATTGTTATATGGTTATATGACCCATTGTAGATAGTAGATGATCAGCCATGATCTCAAAATGGCAGTGCAGGCTCGAAGGGCCGAATGGTCTACTTCTGCACCTTTTGTCTACTGTCTATTGATTGTGCACTGTCATATCATGGCTGATCCATTTTCCTAAGCCCTAATCTCCTGCCTTCCACCTGTATCCCTTCATACTCTGACTAACCAAGAATTTATCCACTTCTCCTATAAATATACACAATGACTTGGCCTCTACAGCTACCTGTGGCGAAAGAATTCCATAGATTCACCACTCTCTAGCAGAAGGAATTCCTCCTCATCTCCATTCTAAAAGGATCCCCCTTTATTCTGAGGGTGTGTCCCCTGGTCTTAAACTCTCCCACTATAAGAAGCATCCTCTCCTCATCCACTGTATCAAGGCCTTTCATGATTCAATAAATTTCAATGACATCACCACTCATTCTTCTGAATTCTATTAAAAACAGGCTCAGAGCCATCAAATGCTCTTTATATGAAGAGCCATTCAGTCCTGGAATCATTTTTGTAAGCCTCCTTGGAACACTTTCCAGTTTCAGCACTTCCTAAGATAAGGGGCCCAAAACTGGTCACAATACTTGGAGTGAAGCCTCACCAGAGCCTTATAAAGTTTAAGCATTTCATCCTTGCTTTTATATTTTAGTCCTCCTGAAATGAGTGTTTACATCACATTGGCCTTCCTCGCCAGACTCAACCTGCAAGTTAACCTTTAGGGAATCATGCACAGGGTATCAAAGTCATTTCTCACTTCATTTTTTTGTGTTTTTTCTCCATTTAGAAAATAGTTAACCATTTGTCAGGATGCTGGAGCAGGGATCCAATCACAGACCCAGTAATGTACACAGAGTGATATTAATTGTGCAACAAATCCCAAGGTGCAAACAAAGTTGGCATCAAAGTTCAGGCAGAGATCAAAACATCCAGAGAAATCCAAAAACCCAGAATCAAGAAACAGGCAGAGTCAATATTCAGACAGACAGACAGACAGAGTACAGATACAAATACTGGCCAGGCTCAGCAAAACTCACTGGCACAACCTAGCAACAAACAGGTGAAAACACAGGACTGGAATACACTGAGCAATAAACAGAGAGGCAGATGATAGGTGGAGCACAATGAGACACTGGTGGCAGCAATACAGGTAATAATGAGGAACAGATGAGAGACGGAGTACTCAGTGATACAGGGGCCAGAGTAGAGCAGGAGCACATGGCAATGTAGAACCACAGACTGAGAGTTAGGCGGAAACACACACAAATTCAGAGTTCAACTGGAGGTGCTGGAGGCATTATATTTGAATGTGCTCAGTACATGGAATAAGGTAGATGAACTGGTAGCACAGTTATAGATTGGCATGTTTGATGTTGTAGGCATCAGTGAATCATGGCTGAGAGAAGATTAAAGATGGGACTGATACCTCTTTATTTCTTCTACCGAAGTGCATTACTATACACTTCCAGACAATGTATTCCATTTGCCATTTCTTTGCCCATTCTCCTAATCTGTCAAAGTCCTTCTGTAGCCTTACTACTTCAGCAAAACTACCTGCCATTTCACTGATCTTTATATCATTCTGCAAACTTGGCCACAAAGCCATCAATTCCATCTTCCAAATCATTGACATATGAGTATAATGCAAAAATAATTGATCCCATCACTGAGCCCTGCAGAACACCACTAGTCACTGGTAGCCAACCAGAAAAGGCTCCCATTATTCCCACTCTTAGGCTTCTGCCAATCTGTCACTGCTTTATACATGCTAGTGTCTTTCCTGCAATCCCGTGGGCTCTTAACTTGTTAAGCAGCCTCATAAGGCTAGCAGTATACCTGTTTCTGTGTGTCAGTCTGCATTTAGTAAAAGCAAAATGCCACAAGAACCCACAATGTGAATTAGGTTCAGACAACCATTGATTTATCATTTCCCTCAGGTTTGTGAAAACCAAAGGAAAGGGAAGAAGCACAAGGAAATTGCACAGGACTAGGTATGCAACCAACGATTTATACTTTACAGTTTTTTGAAAAATATATTATGTATTGTAATGTACTGCTGCCACAAAACAACACATTTCACAACATATGCCAGTGAAATTAACCTGATTCTGTTTCGGATCCTACATGGGGACAACGATCATCGTACAGAATCATCGTATGACTCATCATCATACAGGTAAGAGGGTTATGATCTAACAGAGCAGCAGTAGGATCTTCAGCCAAAGCTGTTCATGCTGACCAAGATGTCCCATTCAAGATGGTCCTTCTTGCTGGAGTTTGGCCCATTAAAACCTTGACAATCCATAGACATTTCCAGCTGCCTTTTAAAAATTAGGATTTTACCTATCTGAACTATTTCCTTTGGCAAAACATCCTACAGAGATACCACACGTTGTATATATAAAAAAGAGTCACTCAAGTTCCAAGTAAATCTTTCCCCTTTCACCATAAACCTTTGGCCTCAAGTTCTTGATTGACCAACCATGAATAAAAGAGTGAATATATTCACCCAATCAATGCCCCCTTATGATTTTACTTACTTACTGCACATTACATCTGTTGTATTTGGCCACTCAGATGTAAAATGATGTTTTCAAAACAATTTTGTTTTACCAGTCAGGGTTGTTAGACCTGAGCTGAACACCCAAACCTGGAGAACTGCTGGACCACTCTTAGTCTGGCCTCTACAGTTTAACCTGTTTGGTATGGACAACCCTACCAAGAGCCAAAGCATAAAGCCCTAACTCCAGCCAGCAGAGATCTCTGGATTATTGAGGCACGCAAGTTCTCAAATCCTACTACAAGGTTGAGGTCCTCATGCTTTACTACACCTCTATATGATCTTCTATGCTCTCACGAATGAAGCGCTAGCTTGTCCAATTTCTTCCTATACTCAGTCCTTCAAATTTTGGCAGCATCCTTGTAAATCCTTCCTGAACTCGTTCCAGTTGAATAACATCTTTGATACTGCAGGACAATCAAACCTGAACACAAGACTCGAAGTACAGCCCCACCTGCGCCCTGCACAACTGCACCATGACCTCCTGACATTTATACTCATTGTCCAACTGATGGAGGCCCACGTGCCAAATATCTTCTCAATCTGTTCACCCTGTAACTCCACTTTCAGCAAATCATTTACCGACACTCCAAGGTCTTCTGTGGAAATCCCAGCAGAGCAAGGGTTAAAATGCTGTTCTAATTGATCTGAGACACTTTATACAGCCTCTCCCTGTGTTAAAGCTCACTAAGACAGCAAGTGAAGATGATAAGCTGACAGAGACAGTGTGCAGACACAGTGCAGTCACCCAGGCTGAACTCAGCCCTTGAAAGCCTAATTCTGTTCAAACCTGGGAGCTAGGGTCACCGAGCATATCAAGACAAGATAAAGATGCAATTGAAGGATTTTAAGGCAACGCTTATTATTGGAACATTGCTTTACTAATTCTGAAGTGTTATTTGGCTTTGAACACATTGATTTAATTGGTTATTAACACCCGAAACATGTATTATGATTGGTGATTAAATATGCAAATGATGAGATTCAGAAGTGCACCATGTTTCTATTGGATCGATATTTGTATACAACTAGTGAATTTCTGTATAAAAATGGCATTTCTTTGTTCCGACTTCAGAGCAATGTGCTGGCTGGGTTGTCCTCTGTATGCACAAGTTAATAAAGTGTGTTTGAGGAGCAAGTACAAGTTGTCAGAGTCCAGTTAATCAGCAGATCAGCTCAATTCTACGACACTCCACAGGAACCTGTCGTTTACTGAGATGGACTACCTAGATTGGACTTCCCAAAGTACAACACCTCACACTTATCCAAATTAATTTCCATTTGCCATTCCTCAGGCTACTTACTCAGCTAATCAATTTCTGTAATTTTTGATAATCTCCTTCATTGTCCATTAAGCCTCTTACTTAGTGTCATCTGCAAGCTTACTAACCATTCCTTGTACATTCTTATCCAACCTGTTGATATGGTCCAACAATGGCTCCTTATGCACATCACTATTCACGGGCCTCTAGTTCATGAGACAACCTTGTACCATCACCCTCTGAGTAGTCATCACAACTGAGGTCTTCCCTGGTTGCAGTGGATGACCATGATTTCATATGTACCTTGTCATGCCCTTCGCTCTCCATGGAGCATTGACGAACTGGCCATTTGATCTTACTGCTGTTCTCAACCTCCCAGTCCACCAGAACTGACTCCACATGGTAGGACAGGCATAAGACCAAAAAACCATAAGGCCATAAGATATAGGAGCAGAAGTAGGCTATTTGGCCCTTCGAGTCTGCTCCGCCATTCAATCGTAGACTGAGCCAATTCTACTAGTCATCCCCACTCCCCTGCCTTCTCCCCATACTCTTTGATGCCCTGGCTAATCAAGAACCTATCTATCTCTGCCTTAAATGCACCCAGTGACTTGGCCTCCAAAGCCGCTCATGGCAACAAATTACATAGATTTACCACCTTCTGATTAAAGTAATTTCTCCGCATCTCAGTGCTAAAAGGACGTCCTATAATCCTGAAGCCATGCCCTCTTGTTCTAAAATCCCCTACCATGGGAAATAACTTTGCCATATAAAAACTGTTCAGGCCTTTTAATTTTCAGAATGTTTCTATGAGATTCCCCCTCATTCTCCTGAATTCCAGGGAATACAGCCCAAGGTCTGCCAGACATTCCTCATACGGTAACCCTTTCATTCCTGGAATCATTCTCGTGAATCTTCTCTGAACCCTCTTCAACATCAGTATATCCTTTCTAAAATAAGGAGTCCAAACCTGCACAAAATACTCGGTGTGATCTCACGAGTGCCTTATAAAGCCTCAACATCACACCCCTTCTCTTATATTCTATGCTTCTAGAAATGAATGCCAATATTGTATTCGCCTTCTTCACAACTGAGTCAACCTGCACGTTAACCTTTAGGGTATCTTGCACAAGGACTCCCATGTCCCTTTGCATCTCTGCATTTTGTATTCACTCCCCATCTAAATAATAGTCTTCCCATTTATTTCTTCCACCAAAGCACATAACCATACACTTTCCAACATTGTATTTCATTTGCCATTTCTTTGCCCATTCCCCTAAACTGGGGGTCGACAACCCGCGGCTCCGGAGCCGCATGCGACTCTTTCATCTCCGTGCTGCGGCTCCCTGTGGCTTTGGAAAATAAATGGTCAGTATTTAATTAAAATGTATTTTATGTCAGTTTGTTAGTTTTTGAAATGTAATTCTAAATTTGAAGATTATGGTGATCTTGGACAATCTAAATAAAACATTGTGGAGACCCCATTTCCTGGCACATCCGAACCGGCTTACAATTAGCCAGCGTTCAGGCTAAGGGAGATAGCCTATGGGGGTTTGTGAGTATGTGTCTTTTGGAGCATCCGTGTCCATGGGGGGGGGCGGGTTGAGGGAGGCTTAAAAGCAAGGCTGTTTAGTTCGAATAAAGTTATCTTTGACTGCAGTTTACTGACTGCGTGTAGCACACCGCTACAACGTTTTATCGCTGGCTGTCCAGAGGGGAGGTGCTGAAATGCTTTGTCACATGTCTGGAAGAAGTGAAAACTTTCCTGGGCAGCAAAGGGCTCACCTTTCCTGAGCTGGAACAGCCGAAGTAGCTGGAAAATCTACATTTCATGGTAGACATGACAGCGCACCTGAACACGCTGAACACAGCTCTTCAGGGGAAAGGACGTACAGCCCTACACATGTTGGAGGATGTTTTGGCATTCGAGCGCAAGTTCACAGTGCTTGCCAGAGATTTACAGAAAGGCACATTGTCTCACTTCCCTAATTTGAGAGAGTTCAAACAAGGTCACGACATGATAAATTCTGAGTATTTATATTCTGCAATCATCGCAATGCAAACATCGTTTGGGAAACGCTTCTGTGAGTTCAGAGAGGAAAAAAACACATTATCCTTCCCGGTCACTCCCCTAAGCATCGATCCATCCCTACTGAATACGACTGCATTGGCAGGTGTGAGTCAACCTGATCTTGAGATGGAACTGGCCGACATAGCCGACAAAGACATATGGGTGTCCAAGTTTAGACGCTTGACAGCAGACCTTGAAGATGTTGCCCGTCAGAAGGCCGTTCTTGCTCAGAATCACAAATGGAGTGATATTGAAAACCTCCTCAGACCGGACAAACTTGTGTTCGAAACATGGAATGCTATCCCCGACATTTATGTAAACATTAAAAAGTATGCGCTTGGAGTCCTGTCGATCTTTGGATCCACATATGTATGTGAGCAGGTGTTCTCCAACATGAACTTTATTAAAAACAAACATCGCGCACGCCTCACAGATGACAGCTTGCGATCCTGTGTAAAGATGAAGGTGACGTCATACAGCCCTGATGTGCAGACGCTGTGCGCTGAGGTCCAGGAGCAGAAATCCCATTAACCAAGTATGATAAATATTTTAATTGCCTATTATTTTACATATATTCATATTTTTTCATTGTTCAGTGAAATAGTCCTTTTATTTTTCAGGTTGACAGCTGTCTGACGTTATTTTTGGTTTGCTGCTGGCGAAAAATTTAAGTTCGGCGTTTTTCATAAATACAAGAAGGACTCAAATAGACTTTGAGTATTTTACTTAAAAGTAACCTTCAACCCAACATCTTTTTTTTGGAGTTTAAAATGTTTTTGTTCCATGCAGAAATGTAATTTCGTCTTCTCTGCAGGAGTTCATCGATTTCATAAATGCAACACATTATAGTTTGTTTATACATAGCATAAAGGCAAAAACAACGTTGTATGCAGTGTTATTTCATTTTAAATGTCAAATGGGTTTTGTGGCTCCCAGTGTTTTCTTTTCTGTGGGAAACGGGTCCAAATGGCTCTTTCAGTGGTAAAGGTTGCTGACCCCTGACCTAGACTAACTAAAACTCTCTGCAGGCTCTCTGTTTCCTCTTCACTGCCCATCTTCCAGCTATCTTTGTATCATCAGCAAATGTAGCCACAAATCCATTAATACCGTAGTCCAAATAATTGACATACATCATAAAAAGCACCAGTCCCAGCACCCACCCCTGTGGAACTCCACTGGTAACTGGCAGCCAGCCAGAGTAGGATTCCTTTATTCTCACTCTCTGTTTTCTGTCGATCAGCCATTGCTCCACCCATGCTAGTAGCTTCCCTGTAATTCTACGGGCTGTTATCTTGTTAAGCAGCCTCATGTGCAGCACCTTGTCAAAGGCCTTCTTAAAATCCAAGTACACCACATCTACCTGCATCTCCTTTGTCTACCCTGCTTGTAATTTCCTCAAAGAATTGCAATAGGTATGTCAGGCAGGATTTTCCTTTCAGGAAACTGTACTGGTTTTGGCCTATCTTGTCATGTGCATCCAGGTGCTCCATAATCTCACCTCTAGCAATCAATTCCAACAACTTCCCAACCACTAATGTCAGGCTAACAGGTCTATAGTTTCCTTTCTGCTGCCTCCCACCCTTCTTAAATAGTGGAGTAACATTTGCAATTTTCCAGTCATCCGGTACAATGCCAGAATCTATCGATTCTTGAAAGATAATCATTTATGTCTCCGCAATCTCTCCAGCTACTTCCTTCAGAACCAAATGGTGCATTCCATCAGGTGCAGGAGATTTATCCACCATTAAGATTCCTGAGCACCTTCTCAATTGTAATTTTCACTGCACAAATTTCACTTCCCTGACACTCTTTAATGTCTGGTATATTGGACGTCTTCCACTGGGAAGACTGATGTAAAATACGCATTCAGTTCCTCTGCCATCTCTGCAACTCTCATTATAATATCTCCACCATCATTTTCTGTTGGTCCTCTATCTACCCTCGACTCTCTTTTACCCTTTTCTATACTTAAAAGGGCTTTTAGTATCTCCTTTGATTTTAGTTGCCAGCTTCCTCTCATAATTCATCTTTTCCTTCCAAATGACCTTCTTAGTTTCCTTGTGTAAGTTTTTAAAAGCTCCCCAATCATTTATCTTTTCATTAGCTCTGTCTTCCTTGTATGCCCTCTGTTTTGCTTTTACTTTGGTTCTTACTTCACTTGTCAGCCATGGGAGTGTCCTTCTTCCCTTTGAAAATTTCTTCTTATTTGTAATATATCTGTCTTGTACTTCCCTCATTTTCACAAAAACTCCAGCCATTACGGCTCTGCTGTCCTTCCTGCACATGTCCCTATCTGACAAGGGTTGAGTCCACGAGCTACCCTCTCCTGGCCAAGCCTGCCTGTTGAAGCGGTTTACCGAAGTGTTGGCACTGTTGTCTGCAAACAACAGCTTGGAGCCATAGGTGATCAGTGGGGTCCAAAGGTGAGTGTGCTGCTCCAGATTGGCCAATACAAGCCCGTACACCAGAGGTGCGACCCCTCTCTGGACACCCCATGCACCCCACTGGGATGATTATTAATAGGAATAATATTCAGACTATTATTCTTACTATCATTTGTACAGCTCAACAGAATCTCCCTGCAAATGCGTTCTTCAAATTCCAATTAATTATCCAGGTCCTGATGAAGGTTTTGGCACAAAGCATTGACTGTTTACTCTTTTCCATAGATGCTGCTGACTTCCGCCAGCATTTGGTGTGTGTCATTTTGATTTCCAGCATCTGCAGATCTCCTCTTGTTTGTGATTTGACCATTTAGGAGCAGGCCTCTGGATGGCTATAAATCAAGAGGTGTGACCCATGGACCAGTGCTGCTGGGACACAAGTCAGGGCCTGATCACCCCTAGATGGGTCCTCTTGGCAAGAGAGTCTGTTGTTGAAAGAGCCAAAACACCTGATAACCCCAGGTTATGTCACAGATGATGTGTCCCTGCACATCCTAGGATGTATTCTAGCATCAATGGGTCCATACACGATCCCAACAATATAAGCATCTCCTTCTTATTTCTCAGCTCCACCTATAAAATCTCATTGGATTTTCCTTCAATTTTGACTATAGCTGTGATATTCCCTTTAATCATAAAATGCAATTTCCCATCAATTTTTTTACAGCTCTGCGACCAACTATTGCACTGAGCAGGAAATGTTTACATGGCCTGAAAGCTGCACAGCACTTTAAATGTTTAAAAGTTAAGAAAATTTGTGCTGCACAGCAACAAAGGCTGTGAGTGTGGGAGCATTTCAGTCCCTGTACTCTTGTACACCTCAGAGGGAACATTGCTCCCCATCCTCTTTCTCCTCCACCCCCATCCTGCCTAAAGCACCTGGACCTGGACTAGGGTGTTAATCCTGCACCTCCCATCCTCCCCAATTCAAGTGCAACCCATTCCTCCCTTACAGGTCATCTCAGTCCCAGAAAAGATCCAAATGATCCAAAAAGTTGATACATTTGTAACACTGGATGGCCGGTGTCAGTGAGGCTGTTGTTTCTGTCTCAGGCTGAACTAATATTGCAGTGATGACACCACGTAATAATAATAATGATCATTATTATCATAATAATATAAGAATTCTAAGGATATATTTTCATCAATGAAAACAGGATTCAGCATTCCATTTCAGTGTATGCAATTCTTATAATCTATCTAATAGTACGGGATAAACAAGCAAGAACAACTTACTTAATAGATATCACCATTCCAGATACACATAACTTAATAAGTGAAATGAACCAGAAATACAGGGTATGCTGAATTAAAAGAGGAAATTGAAAGGCTATGGAACATGAACAGGGTATACCTTGTCCTGATAATAATGTCTATATCTGGTATCCCCCCCCCCCCCAAAGGCACTATACAATAGCATTAAACAATTAGGGCTACACAGCAATATTTATGTAAATCTCCAGAAAGCCACAATACTGAACACCACTAGAATGGTCCAAAAATTCCTAGCAATTGAGAAATGATCATGCTTAGCTATGCCCTAACCTCATATTTTACACTTTGAGCTGAGAAAAAAGTACAATAATAATAATATTAACTTACTTGTAGAGCAATTTTCATACACAGGGTTTGAGCTGGCATTTAAAGGTGTCAGCTGAGTCTGCATCCCTTATAGTTTTATTGATGAATTCCACAATTTAGATGTGTAATTCAACAAAGCTAACCTGCCAATTTTCTTTTGAAGGAGATTGTTTAAATTTAAGAGATTGGTGGAAGAAGATCTGAGAGCTGGAGCAGGTTTTATAATGATGCCGATTCTGTGATGTACTCTGGTCCCGAACCATTGAGAGCGTTAAAAACACGTAAGAGAACTTTAAAATCAATTTTAGGCATTGATTCCTTTACTTGCAGAAGTAGTATTGCTTCAGGTTTTGGCAAAATGTCTATGTAGAAATGCTTTTTAGTCATTAAACCAACAATAGCACAGCAAAATCTAAAGGCTAGAGAGCTATTCAGCCGATCCATTTCATTAATATCATGTTCTCTATGTTGATTATTAATGTTCTAACTCAGATATTTGGTGGAAGGTTTGCATTGCACATGGATGATCTTACTCCTTCTTTATTCAACTTTCACAGCTTCAGCTTTCTTCAGCTTTAGTTACACCTTCCAAAGATTCTTCAAACATCCTTCAACTGCCTGGGAAATGTCTTGTTTTCATGCCCTCTCACATCCAATTCATTTCACTCTGGGAGATCCCTAATCAATAGCCAGTGCTGTGTATTGGCTCCTAATCTTAATTCAAAGTCATTCAATTCAAATTATTTGATAATTATCAACTCATAAATGGCCCATCTCCCATGTTATTAACATAGCTTCATTTGAATTAATTCAAAAGTATTTTGATTTCTTTCAACAAGAACTATTAGTCCTCAGCAATTATTGAAATTTCTTTCTTCCACTTGCAACAACTTGGGAAAAGATGGGGAAGATCCATATTCAAAAGTTTCCATTTGTCACAAAGTCAGAAAGTGTTGGAAATACTGTTCAGGTCAGGCAACATCTATCAAATGTATCCAAAATTTTCTACTTTTAGTTCAAATTTTCAGTTATTTATTGGTTTTTGTTCCTAGGTTGAAGTCCGATTCAGAAATCAGCACACAGATATCAAGAGTGACACTGCTAGAAAGTTTTTAATGGATTTTTGTGTAGTTTAGGGATTTAATTTTTTAACATAGAACAGAAAATGGTACAGGCCATTCAGCCTACAATATCTGTGCTGACTTCAACATCAATATAAACTAACCACGTCTTCCTACACATGGTCTCCCATATCCTGTGCCTGTTCAAATGAATGTTAGAATCAGAATCTAGTTTAATATCACTGCCATCTGTCATGAAACTTGTTGTTTTACAGCGGCAATACATTACATATACTATATAAATTCTATTAAACAACTCTAAATACCTTTTAAATGTTAGTGTCATACCTACTCCACCATTTGCCCAGGCAGTGAGCTCCAAGCACCTATCAATCTGTGTTAAAATACATTAAAATACACTTTTGCACAGTACTATGTATATGCTATCATAGGAAAGCAGTATTCATCATCACAAATCTCCACCACCTAGACCATGCTCTCCTCTTGTTGCTGCCATCAGGTAGAAGGTACAGGAGCCTCAGGACTCACACCACCGGGTCCAGGAACAATTACTACCCCTCAATAATCAGGCTTTTGAATAGAAAATGATAACTACACTCACTTGCCTCATCATTGAAATGTTCCTACAACTAATTATCTCACTTTAAGGACTCTTTATCTCATTATCTCAAGTTTTCATTATTTATTGCTATTTAGTTGTATTTGTATTTGCACAGTTTTTTGTCTTCTTAACTCTGGTTGATTTTTGATTGATCCTGTTAGAGTTACTATTCTATAGATTTCCTGAGTATGCACAGGAAAATAAATCTCAGAGTTGTATATGGTGATATATATGTACTTTGATAATAATGTTTACTTTGCAATTTGAACTTACTTCTTGAACTTTTGAACTTTATACATACATACTGTATATTTCTTATTGTAATTCATAGTTTTTATATTTATTTATCACAGTACACTGCTGCTGCAAATCAGCTTATTTCATGACCCATGTCAATGATATTGAACTTGATTCTGATTCAGATTCAGATAAATCTGTCCTGAAATGCATCAACACAAACTGTGCTCAGTTCTCTAAATGTGGCCTATCCAGAGTTTTATAGAGGTATAACATGACTTATCAATGTTTATACTTAATGATCTCACCAAGATGAAATTTTGCAAAGAGGTATAAAACTAGAAACGGTCTGACTTCTCGAGTCAACATGCAGAATCTGGCACAATTTTGAAGGAAAATGGGAGTATTATCTTCAATCTGCCTTGACTGGTGCTTAGAAGTCAATAAACATTTCTTAAGATCAAATTGTTTGATCATATCTTGTTACAGATTGGGAGAGCTAGCTGGGTTCAAATTAGTTGCTGAGTTTCCAGCGTTGGATAAATGTTTAAACCTCTCAAGTACACCACTAGCTGTAAAACAACTTCAGCTCTTCTGTAAAGGTCATGAAAGAGTTATATAAATGGAAGTCTCTCTTGTTATCTTGTCATTGGATCTCAAAGCTGAAAGTAAATGCATTTACAAAGAATGCATACATCCTCACATACTGAGGTTCATTTTCTTACGAGCATTCATGGTAGATACAGAGGAAGCACAATAGAAACAATGAAAAAGGCAAACAAAAAAAAACAATGTACAGTAAAAGGCAAACGATGCAGTTTTAAAAAATAACTAATAATAACAAATAAATAATATTGAGAAAATGAGTTGTAGAGTCCTTGAAAATGCGTCCATAGTTCAGAGTTGAGGTGAGTGAAGTGATTTGGAAGTCAGTTAGAGGGAAGAAAATTGGAGAATAAAGCCACTGTCTAATTAACAAAATACAAGAGGTTTCATATAAAATATTTCACTTTGCTGTGGATCATGACACTATTACTATGATGCTATTACACTATTACAGCTACAGAGTTCAGAGTTCAGTCCCGGCGCCAACGTAAGGAGTCTCTGAATGTGCTCTCCGTGGAATGCATATGTTTTCTAGCTAGGTTAATTAGGCATAAAAAATTATTCCGGGATTAGGTTTGCATTGTATTGGGGTTGTTGGGGAATGCTGGGGTGGAGTGGCTCAAAAGGCCGGATGGGCTGACTTTGAATGAATAAATAAATAAATAAATAAATAAAGTTAATGGAGGTTCAACTGCCAGCAGTGTGTGGTGTGGGCTATACCATAGGAATCTGGCATGATATTTACACTCTGTATGAGTATTTGCCCCCTCAAATGAATTCTTGCTCTCTGAGAACTCATCCCTATGCAGTTCCTCATCCATACTTCGTAACGAGGTTACTCACAGTCCCTGGAAGGAGGTAATGACAGGAATGCATGGCCTTTGCCTCTGGGGACATAATACTTGTCCGTTTATGATTGTGTGCATCTGTTGTGCCTGCACTTCCAAGCAAAAGTGACAGCTGGTGATCTTTGCAGCTCCATCAAGAAGCAGAGAAGCAATTAAAGTCCCATTCTCAGATACTGTAAATTCCCCTTCGTAAACCATTTCCTTTTTAGTTGGATGTCATTTAATTTACAGTGTCAGCTGGAGCTCAGTATGTAGAATCAGATGATTTCAAGACTTGAGAACAATATTTATTGTCCAATCTACTTCACTGAATGAAACAAATTGCCTGCTTGTTATCAATTGCAGATTGTGGGAGCTTGATCACTGCAAACTGGAGATTATAACCATGCTACATCACAAAGATTTGCATTGACTGACATTTACTTTCATGTGCTGAAAGTAATCCTGAAGACAATATATAAATGAAAGTCTTCTCCTCATTGAATTGAACATAGAAGTCTCGTCACTTCTGTTTTATGTAAATTACAAAGTCACCATTAAGAGCAGCTTCAATACTTACTAGTTAATAAATTATATGAATATGTTATCATTTAATTCATTACATGGTCAGCTTATTTCTTTAACCATCATCATCATCGTCATCATCATCATCATCATATGCTATGTTGTATGAAGTGGGCAATCATGGTCTTCCATCTGTCTATTGAGTGAAGGATCGTTGTCTGTGGGAAAGACTATTTCACGCAGTTGCTCTATCTATAGCCATTGTTCTTGGCCAATTTGTTGTGCCGGTAATGGCAGTGGTTTGCCATTGCCTTCTTCTGGGCAGTGTGTTTACAAGATGGGTAACTCCAGGCATTACTAATACTCTTCAGAGATTGCCTGCCTGGCTTCAGCATAACCGTGACCTGTGATATACAACCATCCACCACCTGCTGTCTTGGATTCACATGACTCTGATCCTTGCCCAAGGGTGGCCTGCAAGTAGTGGAGGGAAGGAGCACATTACAACTTCTTTGGCAGAAGCTACTCCCCACCCCGTCACCCTATTCTACAACTTAGGACTCTTAAAAATAATAGTAAGTTATCAGTGGACTGCCAGGCATAACGTCTGGAAAGACAATTCAGTGAGATAAATTTGAATCCCATCATAGAAGCCAGTGCATTAAAAGTCTATACTGCGCCCTGGAACAGTAGCCAGAATATGGAATATAAATGAAATTGGGAGACAGAAAATGCATGTAATAAGGGCAACGTTATGATACTCATGGAGGATTTCAATATGCAGGTAGAGTGGCAGAATCTGGTTGGTGCTGGATCCCAAGGGGGGAAATTTGTAGAATGTTTATGAGATGTTTTTTAGAGAAACTTGTGATTGAGTTCACTATGGGAAAGGCACTTCAGGACTGGGTGTTGTGATAGAAACTAGATTGATTAGGGAACTTAATAGGTTAAGTGGCAAAGATCTTAGTATGAGCAAATTCTCCCTGCAATTGGAGAGGCAGAGGCTAACATCAGATGTATCGGTATTACAGTAGAGTAAAGCAAATTACAGAGGCATGAGAGAGGATCTGGGCAAAATTGATTGGAAAGGGACACTATGAGGGATGATGACAGAACACCATGGCTGGAGTTCTGGGAAGCAATTTGGAGGCCTCAGGGTAGATACATCCCAAAGAAAAAGAAGAATTTTAAAAGGAAGGTGAGTCAACCATGACTGACAAGAGAAGTCAAAGCCAACATAAAAGCAAAGAATCGATAAAGAGTAGAGCAATAATTAGTGGGAAGGTAGAGGTTTGGGCAGCTTTTCATCACCAACAGAAGGCAAATAAAAAAGCCATAAAGAGAGAAAACATGAAATATGAAGGTAAGTTAAGCAATAATATTAAAATGGATACCAAAAGTTTCTTCAGGTATCTAAAGTGTAAAAGACAGGTAACAGTAGATATGGGATCACTGGAAAAGGTTGCTGGATCTGTAGTAATGTGAGACAAAGAAATGGAAGAATTGAATAAGTATCTTACATCAGTCTTAACTGTGGATGTCACTAGCATAATGTCAGAAAAGCGAGAGTGTCAGGGCAGAAGCATAATCGTTGCTATTACTACGGAGATGGTGCTTGGGAAGCTAAAATGTATGAAGGTAGATAGGTCACTTGCACCAGATGAACTACACCCCAGGTTTCTGGAAGAGGTGAAGAGATTGTGGAGACATTAATAATGATCTTTCAAGAATCAATTGATTCTGGCATGGTTTTGGAGGAAAGGAAAATTCACTCCACTCTTCAAGAAAGGAGAGATGCAGAAGAAAGGAAACTAGAGAACAGTTAATCTGACCTCATTAGTTGGGAAGATATTGAAGACAAATTTTAAGGATATGGTTTCAGGGTACTTGGAGGCCAAAATCAGTATGGTTTTCTAAAAAGAAAATCTTGCCTGACAAATCTATTAGAGTTCTTTGAGGAAATACTGGGCAAGGTAGACAAAGGAGAGTCAGTGAAAGTTTTTTGATTTGTTTTTTGAAAGGCATTTGACAACATTTTCCACACATGTGATTATTTAACGAGATAAGTGCCTATGGTATTATAGGAATGCTACTAGTCAAGTCACTTTTATTGTCATTTCAACCATAACTGCTGGTACAGTACATAGTAAAACTAAGAATTTTTCAGGACCATGGTGTTATGTGACACAGTACAAAAACTAGACTGAACTACGTAAAAAAAAACACAGAAAAAAACTACACTAGACTACAGACCTACCCGGGACTGCATAAAATGCACAAAACAGTGCAGGCATTACAATAAATAATAAACAAGACAATAGGGCAGTAAGGTGTCAGTCCAGGCTCTGGGTATTGAGGAGTCTGATAGCTTGGGGGAAGAAACTGTTACATAGCATGGATAGAAGATTGGTTTACTGACAGGAGGCAGAGTCAGAATAAAGAGAGCCTTTTCTGGCTGGCTGCAGCTGACGAGTACTGTCCCACAGGAGTTGGTATTGGGATGCTTCTTTCACATGTATGTCAAGGATTTGCACAATGGAATCAATGGCTTTGTGACTAAGTTTGCAGAAGATACAAAGGCAGCTGAAGGGCAGGTAGTGTTGAGAAAGCAGGGAGTCTGCAGAAGGTGAATAGAAAGAACTGACAGATAGAATATAGTGTAGGGAAGTGCATGGTCAGCACTTTAGTAGAAAGAATAAAGACATAGACTATTTTCTAAATGGGGAGAAAATTAAACAGCAAAGGACTTTGGAATTCCTTGTGCATGGTTCCCTAAAAGGTAACTTGGAGGTTGATGTGATGGTAAGGAAATTGTAAATGCAATGTTAGCATTCATTTTGAAAGGACTAGAATATAAGAGGGTGTGATGCTGAGGCTTTATAAGGCAATGGTCAGCCTACGCTTGGAATACTTTGAGTAGCTTTGGACCCCTTATCCAAGAAAAGATATGCTGTCATTTGAGAGGCTCCAAAGGAAGCTCACAATAATTATTCCAGGAATGAAGGGGTTAACATATAAGAAACATTAGATGGTTCTTGGCCAGTTTTTGCTGGTGTTCAGAGAAATGAGGTGGGGGTGTCACTGAAACCTATCAAATGCTGGAAAACCTGGTGAGAGTGGTTGTGGAGATGATGGTTCCAATAGTCAGTGAGTCTAGGATGAGAAGGCACAGACTCAGAACAGAGAGACTTACTTTTAGAACAGAGATAAGCAGGAATTTATTTGGCCAGTGGGTGGTGATTTGTGAAATTCATTGCCACAAATGGCTGTGGAAGCCAAGTTATTAGATACTGTATAGGTTCTTGATTAGTCAGGGTGTCAAAGGTATGGGAAGAAGCCAGGAGAATGGGATTGAAAGGGAAAATAAATCAGCCATGCTGAAATGGTGGTAAAGATTTGAAGGGCTGAACAGCTAATTCTGGCTCCTGTAATTATGGTCTTATGATATATATATAGATGTAGAATGACACCAGCCGCCTCCACTAAATTAGAATGTTTTGATCTTGTTCTTCCAGTTTAAGGATTCTGCATATGGATCTTTCAGCTCACATTTAATGACTAAATTATGATAGTGCACATTATAACAACTCATTTTTAATGGTGTCTTGGTTTTAGTGAGGAGGTTTTAATTGAGGACCAATTTATAATGGCCTAATACCAGTTCTGAAGTTTGTAAAACTGAAGAAATGTGCTTCGAAATGAGATGGGAGAAAGGACGTCACATGCCCACATGAACAGATTGTGAGTTATCAGCTACAATAGGCATCATCCAGGAACTCAGGCTATTATGGTAGTTAATATTGATAGCTCCTGGGTTACCAGGACATTAGAATCTGCTGAATTAACTACAGCCAATCTTTTGCTCTCAAACTCAGCCTTCAGATTTCCAATACTGGTTCATATCACAACTCCAGTTCCTTAGCTTTATTATCAGCAACCATTCCTCAGCCTCTAGATCAGAAGTTCCCAACCTGAGCTCCTAGGACCCCTAGGTTAATGTTGGTGGCCATAGCTTAACAAAGGTTGGGAAGACCTGCTCTAAGTGTGTACAGAGTACTGTGATCACTTAAGTTGAGTATGATGATCTGGGCAGCTGCCACATTGTCCTTGACAGATCAGAGTCCAGAGCCTCCTTTCACTTTTGCAACCTTCCTCTGGTTTCTCTACCATTGTGAATGATATCATCTTCCACCAGCTCCACCGTTTAGTTCTTGGTTGGATTGCTCTGTCTGAAACATCCCACTTACCTTTTCATCATAGGCGACCCAACCAGGAGCTGAACTCCAGATGGCGTTGATCTTGGAATCTCAGGAATACACTATTCTCTCCACCACAAATAGGTGGGGATCTTTGGAGAAGAGGTATTCATAGAATATGCAAAGCTCTACAAATCAGTTCAGGCCCTTTGGCCCAAGATTTTATGCTGACCCTTTAACCTACTCTAAGAGCAATCTAACCATTCCCTTTTACATAACTCTCTATTTTTCTATCATCCAAGTGCCCACCTAAGAGATTGTTAAATGCTCTTCATGTACCTGC
Organism: Hypanus sabinus; assembly: GCF_030144855.1. NCBI lineage: Eukaryota > Metazoa > Chordata > Chondrichthyes > Myliobatiformes > Dasyatidae > Hypanus > Hypanus sabinus. Next base: position 204,361,542 of record NC_082707.1, read on the forward strand.
CTCTTGGCATGATGTTCCATGCACCCATTACGCTCTGTGTAAAGAAAATACCTCTGATATCCAACTATACTTCCGACCAATCAGGCATAAGTTATGTCCTTTGATGAAGGTAGAGCAGTAGACGCAGTGTATATAGATTTAAGCAAGGCATTTGATTAAGTACCCCATGCAAGGCTTATTGAGAAAGTACGGAGGCATAGGATCCAAGGGGACATTGCTTTGTGGATCCAAAACTGGCTTGCCCACAGAAGGCAAAGAGTGGTTGTAGCTGAGTCATATTCTGCATGGAGGTCGGTGATCAATGGTGTGCCTTAGGGATCTGTTCTGGGACACCTCCTCTTCGTGGTTTTTACAAATGACCTGGATGAGGAAGTGGAGGGATGGGTTAGTAAATTTGCTGATGACGCAAAGGTTGCAGATGTTGTGGTTAGTGTGGAGGGCTGTCAGAGTTTACAGCGGGACATTGATAGGATGCAAAACTGGGCTGAGAAGTGGCAGATGGAGTTCAACCCAGATAAGTGTGAGGTGGTTCATTTTGGTAGGTCAAATACGATGGCAGAATATAGTATTAATGGTAAGGTTCTTGACAGTGTGGAGGATCAGAGGGATCTTGGTGTCCAAGTCCACAGGACACTCAAAGCTGCTGTGCAGGTTGACTCTGTGGTTAAGAAGGCATACAATAATGCAATGGTCTTCATCAATGGTGGGATTGAGTTTAAGAGCGAAAAGGTAATGTTACAGCTTTATAGGACCTTGGTCAGACCCCACTTGGAGTACTGTGCTCAGTTCTGGTCATCTCACTACAGGAAGGATGTGGAAACTATAGAAAGGGTGCAGAAGAGATTTACAAGGATGTAAATTGGAGCATCCTTATGAGAATAAGTTGAGTGAACTCAGACTTTTCTCCTTGTAGCAATAGAGGCTGAGAAGTGACCTGATAGAGGTGTACAAGATGATGAGAGGCATTCATTGTGTGGATTTTCCCCAGAGCTGAAATGGCTAACATGAGAGGGCACAGTTTTAAGGTACTTGGAAGTAGGTACAGAGGAGTTGACAGTGATAATTCTTTTTACGCAGAGAGTGGTGAGTGTGTGGAGTAGGCTGCCAGCAACAGTGGTGGAGGCAAATACAAGAGACTCCTGGATAGGTACATGGAGCTTAGAAAAATAGAGGGCTATGGATAATCCTAGGTAACTTCTAAAGTAAGTACATATTTGGCACAGCAATTATGGGCCGAAGGACTTGTACTGAGCTGTAGGTTTTCTATATTTCTACAAACATATGTTTCAAATGGCTCCAAGGGTAGTCATAGCCGAAGGGTGGTGGTGGGGACGAGCTCCCACTGTTAAACAAATGCTCTTCATGGCATGCGTCTCAAACAGCCTCTGACAACCAAATCCAACTCCTGGCCTCCACATCTGGCATAGTTCTTATGCCCGGTGGAGCTGTTTTCACTGACAGGAGAAGGGGCAAATGTGGACCACTGGTGCCTTAAAACCAGTTGTTCCAAGCAGATGGGGCTCATTAACCACAGATGGTAGCTCATCTAGGAGACGGAAACTCCGATTTCAAACCTCCGCTGCCTTGTGGCTATACCCGCTCACAGGAGAGGCTTTGGGAGTAAACCCCGAGGAAAAATCCTGAGTTGGAGTCCAGAAGGTGGCCGACTGCCGTACCCAGCACCTCCTGTGACGCTGCTGGCACCAAACTGTACTGACTTCCGTCGTTCCTTTGGACCTGTCATCAGCATGGTGGGGGGGGGGGGTCCCACTGTACGGGCAACAGGCGGATCTCCATATCAACTCCGCCCTGGCTTGCGCCCTGGAGAGGCTGCTCCCCAGTGACTACCAGAGGTGCAGTACCCATGGTCGACCACGACTGACAGAGGCCACACGATGTTTCAAATTATCCATTTCTGGCCTGGGAAAAAATCTCTGGCTATCCATTCTACCTATGCCTCTTATCATCTTGTACACCTGTATCAAGTCACTTCTCATCCTGCTTCACTAGAGAAACCCAAGCTCACTCAAACTACCGTTATAAGACATGCATTGTACATGCTGTTGTGGATTATCTACCGGAATTTTCTCTCCAGTGACTGAGCAACACCATCAAAAATTTATTGATACAAAACATCCTGAGTTTTCTGTTACCATGAAGAACAGGTGGTGTGGCAGAATTTTGCCCAAGGTGAATACAGTATATATGAGTATGTTATTTTAGATCAAGCTTTTCAGGTGGCAGGAAATAAGAGTTCAAGTGATTGAAAAATTAGTTCAATCGCAATTGTTTTCTTTGTTTAGAAGAATGGGGTGGGGGAGAATCTCAATGAAACCTATCAAATATTGAAAGGCCTAGATAGAGTGATGTGGTGAGGATGCTTCCATTAGTGGAAGAGTCTAGAAACAGAGGGCACAGCCTCTGGAGAAAGTGAGCAGCTTCAAGTTCCTGGATATCAAGATCTCTGAGGATCTAACCAGGTCCCAACATATCATAAAGAAGGCAAGACAGTGGCTATACTTTATTAGGAGTTTGAAGAGATTTGGCATGTCAACAAATACACTCAAAAACTTCTGTAGCTGTACCATGGAGAGCATTCTGACAGGCTGCATCCATGTCTGGTATGGAGGGGCTACTGCACAGGACAGAAAGAAGTTGCAGAAAGTTGTAAATCTAGTCAACTCCATCTTGGACACTAGCTTACAAAGTTCCCATGACGTCTTAGGGAGCGGTGTCTCAGAAAGGCAGCGTCCAGCAATAAAAATAGTGACAGTGAGTATAGGAATAGAGTGACATAAAGGATAAATATGTGGCTGAGGGATTGGAACAAGGGGCAGGGATTCAGATTTCTGGATCATTGGGACCTCTTCTGGGGCAGGAGTGACCTGTACAAAAGGATGGGTTGCACTTGAATCCCAGGGGGACCAATATCCTGGTGGGAAGGTTTGCTAAGACTATTGGAGTGAGTTTAAACTAGAACTGCTGAGGGTGGGAACCAAACAAGAGATGGAAGAAGAAGCGGTGGGCTCACAAATAGAGAAAGTGCGAGAGGGTGGATGGGCAGGTGATAGAGAAGGGATGAGCTCAGACCGATGGTTTGAGATGTGTCTATTTTAATGCAAGAAGTGTTACGAACAAAGCGGATGAGCTTAGAGTCTGGATCAGAGATGATGCTGTGGCCATTACAGTGACTTGGATGGCTCAGGGGCAGGAATAGTTACTTCGAGTGCCAAACTTTAGATATTTCAGAAAGAACAGGGAGGGAGGCAAAAGAGGTGGGGTGTGTGGCACTGTTGATCAGAAATAGTGTCATGGCTGCAGAAAAGGAGGAAGACATGGAGAGATTGTCTACAGAGAGTCTGTGCGTGCAAGTTAGGAACAGGAAGGGTCAATAACTCTACTGGGTGTTTTATATAGACCACCCAATAGTAACAGGGACATCAAGAAGTAGATAGGGAGACACATTCTGGAGAAGTGTAAAAATAACAGGGTTGTCATGGTGAGAGATTTTAATTTTCCATATATTGATTGGCATGCTCATACAGTGAGGGGTTTAGATGAGGTGGAGTCTAAGGTTTCTTGACACAATATCTAGATAAGAGGAGAGGCTGTATTTGATTTGATATTGGAAAATGAACCTGGTCAGGTGTCAGATCTCTCAGTAGGAGAGCATTTTGGAGATAGTGATCACAATTCTATCTCCTTTACCAAAGCATTTGAGAGGGATAGGAACAGATAAGTTAGGAAAGCATTTAATTGGAGTAATGGGAAAAATGAGGCTATCAGGCAAGAACTTGGAAGCATAAATTGGGAACAGATTTTCTCGGGGAAATATATGGAAGAAATGTGGCAAGTATTCAGGGGATATTTGCATGGAGTTCTGCATTGGTACATCCCAATGAGACAAGGAAAGAATGGTAGGGTAAAGGAATTGTGGTGTACCATAGCTGTTGTAAATCTAGTCAGGAAGGAAAGAAGAACATACGAAAGGTTCAAGAAATTAGTTAATGATAGAGACCTAGAAAATTATAAGGCTAGCAGGAAGGAGGTTAAGAATGAAATTAGGAGAGCCAGGAGGGGCTACGAGAAGGCCTTGGTGGACAGAATTAAGGAAACCCCCAAGGCAGTCTACAAGTATGTGAAGAGCAAGAGGATAAGATGTGAGAGAATAGGACCTGTCGATTGTGATCGTGGAAAAGTGTGTATGGAACCGGAGGAGATAGCTGATGAAGTCCATAGTGGGGGTATTCCCTTCTGCCGCCTGCAAGGGACCCTGAAGACTTGTGGAAACTGTGTGGTGGTTTCTTTCAAACTTATAGTTTTTTAACATCTTTGGACTATTTTTTACTGTGCCCATGGTCTGATTTTTATCAATTATGGCATTGTTTGTACTGTTGTAACTATATGATTTTGTGCAGGTCTTGTAGCTTTAGTTTTTGGTTTGTTGGGTGGTAGAGTTCATCTCCTGGCTTGGTGTGTCTGGGCGGTCTTGTTTTGTCTGGTGGATTTGGAGCTCCTTTCCGGGGAACGTGCTAAGATGGTAGCACAATATTAATATGCAGCAGCCTCTCCGGACTCTGGATTTGGGGATTGCCAAACATTATGTAGATTTTCTGGTGTAGTCTGTTTTGTTGTGTGCTTTTGTGATATCATTCTGGAGGAACATTGTTTCATTTTTTTAACTGCATTGCAGTTGTGGTTTCTAAATGACAATAAACCAAAATTCAATTCAATTCAATTTAATTCAATACTTAATGAGTACTTTGCTTCAGTATTCGCTACATAAAAGGATATTGGCAATTGTAGGATGCTGTATCTCCTTCATGGTGGTAAGAATGAAAACAGGACATGACCTGCGCGATGAGGTCCTTAATGATGGATGCTGTCTTTCTGAGGCATTGCTCCTTGAAGATATCCCATACATTATGGAGGCTAGTGTCCATGATGGAGCTGACTAAGTCCTCAACTCTCTGTAGCTAATTTTGAGTAGAGCAATAAGGAAAAACTTAGCCAGAAGGTGGTGAATCTGTGGAATTCATTGCCCCAGACAGCTATGGGCATCAAGTCACTGTGTATATTTAAAGCGGAGGCCGAAAGGTTCTTGAAAGGTGTCAAAGATTTCAGGGAGAACACAAGAGAATGACGTTGCGATGGAAAATAAATGGCGATGCAACCTCAATGGGCTGAATGACTTAATGAAGTTCCAGTGTATTATGGTATATAAGACTTCAGCTTCAAACGAACCTAGATTCTGAATTGTTGAAAAATGTTCTTTCTGAATATTTGGCCAACAACCTTTTGTCCATCTTTTCCAACCAATCTCCTCTGGTTCTCCTATCCACAACACATATGACAATAAATCTTTCAACATCTGCTGGTCTCCTATAGAACTCTGCTGGCAATTCAATAATATACAACTTCCAATGACTGACCAGGTCACTCTGCTGGTCTGCATTCTGTTTATGGCTGGGACAAAACTTCACTGGATCAGCTGAGGTCACAACTTCAAGGTTTGAATTACCAGTGTGCATCGCCCAAAGCATGCACAATTTCAACCTGACTCATCCCCACCTCCCCCAACACACTCGCACACACTCACACAGATGCACTACATGTATACGCACATGCACATTTTTGTCTGTTAAATTGTGTTAATCTCCCATTGTCTTTGATGTCATTCCAATGCATTCTACAGACAGAAATGGGTTACATGTTAAGTGGAAAAATACAATTTTGATACATTATACATGATCATTTCCACTACATTATAATTTCGAGATCTTAAATGCATTTTTTTCCATCTGTTTTTACTCAGGAGATGGACACAGAATCTATAGTAGTGAAACATGGACCGTGTACAGATTACAGAGGAGAAGGTGCTTGCTACCCTGAGGCAAACCAGGATGGATAAATCCCCAGAGCCTGAGTGTTCACTCTGATCCAGTGAGAGAGAAGTGCAGAAATTGCCGGAGGGCCTAGCAGAGATATATAAAACATCCTTAGTGATAGGAGAGGTATCAGAGGAGGACTGGAGGATAGCCAGTGTTGTTCTGCTGTTTAACAAAATATGCTCTAAACATTAATCAGGAAATTATAGGCCAGTGAGTCCATAAGACATTCTGTAGGAGCAAAATTAGGCCATTCAGGTCATCGAGTCTGCTGCACTCTTCCACCATGGCTGATCCCGGATCCCACTCCACTCCATACACATTCCTTATAGCCCAGTCCTGACGAAGGGTCTCAGCCTGAAACGTTGACTGTGTGTTGCCACGGAAGCTGTCCGACCTGCTGAGTTCCTCCACGATGTTGTGCGTGTTCTTTATAGCTATTTCATTTGATGCCCTAACCAATCAGGAAATTATCAATGGCTTTAAATATACCCACAGACTTGGCCTCCACCGCAGTCTGTGACAGAGCATTCCACAGATTCACTACTCTCTGGCAAAAAAATTCTTCCTTATCTCTGTTCTAAAAGGACATCCTTTAATTTTGAGGCTGTGCCCTCAAGATCTGGATAACCCCACCATAGGAAATATCCTCTCCACATCCACCTTACCTAGTCCTTTCAGCTTACATAAGATTTCTATGAGAACCCCATGCTTTTTTATAAATTCTAGTGAGTATAGGCCCAAATGGTCCACATATGTTAACTCATTCATTCCTGAAATCATCCTCATATTTCTCCTCTGGACTCCCTCCAATGACAACACATCCTTTCTGAGTTACAAAGCTCAAAACTGTTGACAATACTCTAGTGACATCCGACACTGTCTTATAAAGCCTCAGCATTATCTCTTTCCTTTTATATTCTGTTCCCTTTGAAATAAAGACCAACATTGCATTTGCTTTCTTTACCACAGACTTAACCTGTAAATTACCATTCTGGGAATCTTGCACGAGGACTCCTAAGTCCCTCTCCATCTCTGATGTTTGAACCTTCTCCCCATTTAGTTAATAGTCCGCAATATTGTTCCTTTTACCAAAATGCATTATCATACATTTCCCGACTGTATTCTACCTGCCACTTTTTTGCCCATCTTTCCAATTTGTCTAAGTCCTACTGCAATTGCATTGCTTCTCAGCACTACCTACCCCTCCACCTATATTCCTGTCATCTGCAAACTTTGCCAGAAAACCATCAATTCCATTATTCAAATCACTGACAAACAACGTGAAAAGTAGTTTGTCCTGACCCCTGAGGAACATCACTAGTCACTGACAGCCAACCACATAAATTCCCCTTTATTCCCACTTGCTGCCTCCTGCCTGTCAGCCATTCCTCTATTCATGCCAGTATCTTTCCTGTAACGTCATAGGATTTTATCTTTTTAAGAACCCTCATGGGTTGCACCTTATCAAAAACCCTTTAAAAATCCAAGTAAATTACACTTCGAATACTACCCACTTTTAAATACAGTACCTTCAGTCCTGCATTCATCGTCCTTTTAAATTTTGCCTTTGTGATATAATTTAACTCTTTGTTCTGTCTGCATTTGTACCCAATCATTGGCTCGCCCTTCCTTACATTCAAGTTACATTCATCATCTGCTTGTAAACCTCCTGGCTCATCCTCAGGTCAATCATACTGGTTCCCATCCCCTGCCATATTAGTTTAAACCACTCCCAACAGCTCTAGTAAACCTGCTCGCAAGAATATTGCCCCCCCCCCCAGATTCAAATGCAACCTACGCCTTTCGTCCAAGTCCCACCTGCCCCAGAAGTGGGCCCAATTATCCAGAAATGTAAATCCCTGCACCCCAGCTCCAGTTCCTCAGCCACACATTTATCTGCCACCTCATTCTATTCCTATTCTCACTATCATATGGTACAGGCCTCAAACCCAAGATCACTGCCTTTGAGGTCCTGCTTCTGAGATTCCTTCCTAACTCACTGTATTGTGTTTTCAGGCCCTTTTTCTATCTATGTCATTTGTACCAACACGTAGCACGACTTCTGGCTGCTCACTCTCCCTTTTCAGGATATTGTGGGCACGCTCAGGAACATTGGGGACCCTGGCACCTGGGAGGCAAACTACCATCCATGTTTCTTTTCCACATCCAGAGAATCGCCTATCTGTCCCCTTAACTATAGAGTCCCCCATTACTGCTGCCATCTTCTTCATTTCCCTGCCCTCCTGAGCCAGAGCCAGACTCATTTCCGGAGGAACGGCCGCTGTTGCTTTCCCCAGGTAGGTTGCTCCTTCCAACAATACTCAAAATGGAGTAGTTACTGTTGAGTGGGATGGCCATGGATTGCTCTCCAATATGTGATGTTCTCCCTTCCTTCTCCCGACAGTCACCCATTTATCTGTCTCCTGTAGCATAGGGTTGACTACCTCCCTGTAGCTCCTGTCTATCACTGCTTTGCTTTCTGTAACAAGCCAAAAGTCATCGAGCTACAGCTCCAGTTCCTTAATGCAGTCTCGAAGGTCAATGCACCTGGCACAGATGTGGCCACTAGGGAAGCTGGTAGTCTCCTGGAAATTCCACATCTGACATCCAGAACAGAACACTGGATGTGTAGACATGATGCACCATCAATAACTCTCCGAGACGTGAGGCGAGATATAGGCTTTTATTGGCTGGAAGAAAGAACAAGCAGCAATTGACCACCACACTACATCCTGGAGACTGAGACCGGGGCGGTCACCTATCACCTGCAACTAATTGCAACCAAGGACTTTATACTGGGAATTTTGACCTGGGTGGGGACAAAATCGTTGTTTTATTTATCCTGTAACAGTCCTTGCAGAGTTCGTAGAGACAACATTAGTAGTAATTCTCCATTGCTTTGAGATGACTGTCATTAGTCCATGTCCAAGAAGAGCACAGGATCTCTTAATGCTCTTTAAACCTTGAATTTTGTTTCAGGTTTGACATCTGATCTTCAAACATCGTTCTTCTCTTATGAGCAAAGGTTTTGTTAACTCATTGAATGTGATGGCCAATTTCATCCTCAATATCTCCTCACACTGTGACAATCTTGCTCACTTTGCACTCAAATGGACTTCGTGGTTTTTTTTTTGCTTTATTTGTGTTCTTTCTTGTTTAGTTATGTTTCTTTCTAGTTATGTTCCTCTTTCTAGTTAGAGGACATGAGTTGAGAGTTAGTGGGTGATGCACCATCAATAACTCTCGGAGACATGAGACGAGATATAGGCTTTTATTGGCTGGAAGAAAGAACAAGCAGCAATTGACCCCCACACTACATCCTGGAGACTGAGGGTAGGGCTCAGGCTTCAATCGCCTTTATATCGGGGTCTGTGGGAGGAGCCACAGGAGCAGTCAGTGGGGGGGGGGATTCCAGACAGGTATATGTAGTTCACCACAAGACATACCCCTATTCTCTCAAGAGTTAAATAAGAAAATGGAAATAGGAAATAAAGAATGGATCCCTTGACCCCGCTATCTATAAGAGCTCTATCTAACTCTCTCTTGAATGCATCCAGAGACTTGGCCTCCACTGCCTGCTGGGGCAGAGCTTTACACATATCCACCACTCTCTGGGTGAAAAAGTTTTTCCGCATCTCTGTTCTAAATGGCCTACCCCTTATTCTTAAGCTGTGGCCTCTAGTTCTGGACTCACCCATCAGCGGGAGCATGCTTCCTGCCTCCAGTGTGTCCAATCCCTTAGTCCAAATCTCTTAGGATTTGGGAGCCCATACCAAACTTCTTCAACCATCTAAGGTGAAAGAGGCTTTTTCACCACACAGCCGGTATGTGCAGAACTTGTCAGGACCTCAGTGTTGTGTATGCCAAGGAACTTAAAGCTGTTTACCCTCTCAACCTGTGTTAGATCGCCTAACATAATTTTGCTACTTGATAACCTTCGTCCTTTGGTTGGACCATATCCTTTTCATTTGCTTTTTGTACAAACATTAGTAATATCGTGAGCTAGCCATTCTATTTCCACAGAGGAGATTCCACTCTGTAAGCAAACCAATCCTTGTCATGGAAACAACTTGTGTTTCCCAGCCTTTTTGAAGAACGTAATTGATTACTCAGAAATGGAATCAAAATCAGGTTTAACATCACTGCCTTGTGTGGTGAAATGTGCTGTTTGGTGGCACCAGTACAGTGTAATATATAATAATAAAAAACTATAAATTACATAAGAAAAGTATTTTGAAAATTAAATTAAATAAGTAGTGCAAAAAGAGAGCTAAAAAAGAGAAAAAATAATGAGGTGGTGTTCATGAGCTCGTTGGCCATTCTGATGGCAGAGGGGAAGAAGCTGTTCCTGAAACATTGAGTGTGTGTTTTCAGGCTCCTGTACCTCCTCCCTGATGGTAGCAATGAGAAGAGGGCATGTCCTGGGTGATAGGTTTCCTAAATGGAGGATAGGTTTCAGAAATGCCTTTGAAGATGTCCTCGATGCTGGGAGGCTTTGCGCTCATGATGGAGCTGATGGAGATACAACTTTCTGTAGCTGTTTCTGATCCTGAGCAGTGGCCTCTCCACACCAGAATGTGTTGCAACCAGTTTGATTGCTCTCCATGGGACATTTGTAAAAATTTTCTGGAGCAAATTTCCTTTCATTTCAGCATCAATATGACCATTGCCATTGCTAAATATTTTGGAGACAAATTCCGACATTTTACATTTGGAGTTGAGATTGTTACAATCTTGTAAATTTCAGAGTATTATGGATAGTCAAATCAATAGAGCTACATTAAAATAAAGGACGATTAATGCCAGGAAGTGCTTTCTTTTCTCTTTCAGTCTCTTTTTCTCCAGCGATTTTACATTACAGAGCTTGGTAGATTTTTTCATGACTGCTGGGACAGCATCATCTTGATTTTGTAACCTTGTAGTAATTGTTCGTGACACACAACAATGTTCAGATTCAAATATCAGAAAGTCTTCTATAAATGTAAGTAAATGCCCTAAGATATTCAGTTTATTTCACCATCATCTTCAGTTTCACCACAGACAATGTTAATCTCCGGGTTTCAATTTGGCAAGCTGACTAATATTCTGGCATGTAATGGACATGCCTTCTTAACCCAACATGTGTTTGCCTTGATCTAGTCTTGTGTGTTCAATGCCATACTCTACATGAATTCTTTCTCAATCTCTTTTCGTTCACAATTTCACAGCTGAATTCCTAATGTTTCCCATTTATTGTAGATTAACTATCCATTAGCTGCTTGGGGACCACAAAGGGATCATTACTTTAGGTTATTTGTGACTGCTAATTTGTTATTCTGAAATCGATACTCTTTGCTTAAAGAAGAAATCCTGATGAAGGCCTCAGCCTGAAACTTCAACTGTTTATTCTTTTCCATAGACACTGCCTGAACTGCTGAGTTCCTCCAGCATTTTGTGTGTATGTTGCTTATAATTTGCAATATTTGGTCACATAATCTGATCTGGAAAAACAGCTGCAGATTTTTTTGGATGAACACCGGACAGAGGTTCAGACTATACAGACGATTCTGGTTAATTGGGCCGTCAATTGATCAGGGCAGCCGCTCATTTGGGACTACTCTTAAAAAAAATAGACATGATTACCTTCATTTATTTGAGACACTATGCTGCAGTTTGGGCAACAATGTTTTATACTGTAACTACCATCAATCATGTACATTTGCATGGCCATTGGACACTACTCCATGTTTAGAGTGATCGATCAGTTTTTAAATAGACCAACACAAACAAAATGACGGAGGAACTCAGCAGGCCAGGCAGCAAATATGGAAAAGAGTAAACAATCGACTTTTCAGGCTGAGACCCTTCATCGGGACCAGAAAGAAAGAGAAGTCAGACTGATTTCCTTCTTAAGCTCCTTCCTGTTAGCCTTATAATCTTCCAGATCTCTAACATTACCTAGCTCTCTGAACCTTTTGTGAGCTTTTCTATTCTACTTGACTAGATTTATTGCAGCCTTTGTACACCACAGTATCCTATGCACAAATCTAAATAATGCGCAACAAAAATTTGGCTTGATTGAATTCAATACACAGCAATGTTCAAACATTTTAGCTACATATGTATGTATAGTCATGGTGCCTAAGATTTTTGCACAGTACTGTACTTCTGCTACAAAAAGAAAAGAAGTTTCATGACATATCTGGGTGATGATAAACCTGATTCTGATATGGGCCTCTCTTGTGGACTGAGGATCAAAAGGTGGCAGGGAGAGGGGATTCATGGTTGGGAAAAGGAGATGGGAGAGAGGAGGGAGCAGGAAGCACCTGAGAGACATTCTGTAATGATCAATGAACCAATTGTTCGGAATCAAATGAACTTGGTTGGTGTCTCAGGGCTAGGTGTGTCTGTACATGTCCTACCCTCCACCCTTGGCATTCCTTCTCTACCACTTGTCCCACACCCCTCCCATGACACTCCACCCTCAACATTCCCAACATCCTTTGCTACCTCCAGATTTGCAAACTCGCTGTCTGCTCTATGTTGACAGATATAGTAGTGTGCAAAAGTCTTAGGAACTGAGGTTATGTGTTTTGTACAGAACTGTATTCAAGCTTGTTTTCCTGACACATTTTCCAGTCACTTCATATTTTTCAAAATTTCACTTGAAGCAATGAATTTGTGAAAACCTAAAACACCACATTAACCATGAATACGGTAAATTGTGTTTCAAATCTTGAACTCAATTTCATTTTGCTGCATCATTGATGTAAAGTCTTTAGGAAAAAAATATTTAAAAGACAAGAGATTTTGCAAATGCTAGAAATTCCTTCAGAGCAACATATAGAAAATGCTGGAGGAACTCAGCAGGTCAGGCAAAATCTGCAGAGGGGAACAATCAACATTTCGAGACGAGACTCTGCTTCAGTCTTTCTTTTTTAAGTCTGGAAAGGAAGCAGGAGAAGTTATTTTTTTGACTCTGTGCGAAGTTTCATCCTTGCCTTTTCCTCTGAGATACTTAGCTTACTCCCAGAATGAAAACCAGTTTTGTTTTAGATCATTGACTTACACTGTATGTCACAGAATTTGTTGTTTTGCAACAATTTTACAGGACAAAGATGTATAAATTACTATAAATTACACAATAAATAAATAGTGCAGGAAAGATGTGTTCTAAAAATTAAAGTCCTCATTATAAGCAGGAAGTTGAGTCATATGTCTGGTTTCCACTGCCAAACAAATAATAATAATAATAACTTTATTTATAGAGCACTTTTCATGCGGATGATGAAATCAAAGTGCTTTACAATGGGATAGAAGTATAAATGTGAAAATAAAATTAAAATAAATATATAAATAAGATTAAATAAAAGACAAAAAGGTGTGAGTTAAAAGCACAGTTAAATAAATAGGTTTTGAGCTGCTGTTTAAAATGGGCTTGCACTGGGGACTCCATTTCAGAGAGATGGAAGAAGCAGAAACAATCCTTGTATTCAGTAAGAGAAGACAGAGCAGAATGGGAAGATTGGTTCAAGCCACAAAACCCTAAACCCAAAGCTGCAAATGGCTGAAGCTTGATAGAAATACATTCAGTGACCACTTTATTAGGTACGTAAAAAAAACGCTGAGATGCCAGCCCAGTGAGGCTTTTCTACAGTGTCACGTGCATACGGAACAGAGAAAGCAATGCACCATACTTGCAATCAATGGATCAAATCAAAGCTTCGGAGTTCTATCACATGGCACTATGAATGATTGGGGACAAATAAACAGCGTACAGGGAGACAAAGCTCTGAGGTCACCTCCTTACCATTGATGGTAGGACTCAGTAAAGGGCAAACTTAATGCATAGGTAAGCACGTTTAACTTCAAATGTTGCAAAATCCATTTTGTCTGCCTTCTGTGGGAAATAGCATCTCCAGAGTGCTGCCAATTACATTCAATCCACATGACAATAAAGTCAGAAGTGGGGGTTTTGGCGACTGGCCCAGCATTCAGATTCACTGGCTTGCAGTACTGTGCAAAGGTCTTATATATAAATTTCGCACAGAACTCTAATAATTTTATGTATGCACTGTACTGCTGCTGCAAAAAAAAAACACATTTCATGACATATATAAGTGATGATAAACATGATTTTGATATGGGTTTTGACCGTGGGCTGAGAGTGGGAAGGAGGCAGAGAGGAAGGGATCATGGGTGGGAAAAGGGGAATGGAGCAGGGTGGGAAAGGAAAACACCAGAGAGACATTCTGTAATGATCTATTAACCAATTGTTTTGAATCAAATGATCTTGCCTGGTATCTCAAGACTGGGTATGTCTGCACCTACACCACCCCTTGCACATGGCATTCCTTCTCTGCCAGCTGTCCAATCCCCCACACTCGGCACTCCACCCTTGCCATTCCCGACTTCCTTTGCTCCCAAAGGTTTACAAACTCATTTTCCATTTCGAGTTGCCAAATACAGTATTATGCAAAAAGTCTTAGGGACTATAACTGTATAGTACTGCATCCTTATGGTCTTTATGGTCTTACAGTCTTATAGTCTTGTCAACCAGTGAAGAAGTCCATGAAGCAAATCCAGAACTCACACAGATTGGTATATGTTTATGGTCCTTGAGCAGAGAACACCGGAAGTGTTGTGGAACAGAGGGACCACTCAGTACAAGTACATGGTTAACTAAAAGTGGAGTCACTAGTTGATGATTAAGGCTTTTTGCACGTTAGCTTTCATAAGTCAGGGCATTGAGAGTAACAGCTGGGAAATCATGGTGAGGTTATGTAGGATGCTGGTGAGGCTGCACTTGGAGAATTATGTTCAGTTTTCATTGCGCTGCTACAGAAAAGATATTACTAAATTGGAAAAGATGCAGAAAAGATCTATGTGGATATGGCCAGGACATGAGGGACTGGGTTATAGGGAGAGATTGAACAGGGTAGGAGACAGAGGGGTGATCTTATAGAGGACATAAAATCATGAGGAACATCAAGGTGAATGCACTCAGTCTTTTTCTCAGGGTGGTGAAATCAAGATTTAGAGGGCATGGGTTTAAGGTGAGAGAGTAAAGATTTAGTAGGAACTTGAAGGGTGACTTAAACACATCCAGAGCAGGGGTTCCCAATCTGGAGTCCATAGACCCCTTGCTTAATGATATTGGTCAACAGCTTTAAAAAGCTTGGGAACTCCTGATATACAGTATGTGAAATGAATTCTTGAAAAAGTGATGACATGGGTAGAATAACAACTCTTAAAGTCAGATGGATAGGTACATGGGTTGGATCAGTATATGGATTGGACAGGATCGTGGACTGGACAGGAACATGGACTAGACAGGGACATGGATTGCACAGGTACAAGGATTGTACAGGTATGTGGACTGGACAGGTATGTGAATTAGACGGGTACATAGATTGGACAGGTAAACGGATTGGACAGGTACATGGATTGGACAAGAATGTGGATTGGACAGGTACATGGACTGGACAGGTACGTGGACTGAACTGGTATGTGAATTAGACGGGGTACGTAGATTGGACAGGTACACAGATTGGACAGGTACATGGATTGGACAGGTACACAATTGGACACATACATGGATTCGACAGGTACACGGACTGGACAGCTATATGGATTGGATAGGTACATAGATTGGACAGGAATGTGGACTGGACAGGAACGTGGACTTTACAGGTACATGGACTGGACAGGTATATGAATTGGACAGGTACATGGATTGCACAGGTACATGGACTGGACAGGTACACGGACTGGACCGGTCAATGGATTGGACAGGAACGTGGATTGGACAGGTTTAGAAGGTTATGGATTAACCAATGGGAAATGGCATTAGCTTGGATGGGGCGTCAAGGATAGAATGAATCCATTAGTCTGAAGGGCTATTTTCCATGCAGTTTAACTCTATCGCTTGATGACCTGAAGTAACATTAGCAGCAGAGAAGGGTTAGGCAACTATTGTTTTTGACATGGAAACTCTATACACATATCCTTGATATTCAATGACACTTTCATCCCCAATGAATATCATGGGTCTCACCACAATTAATACCCTAGAGTCATAGATTCCGTGTCAGCCAAAACAAAACCAAAGTAATTGCCACTGATGGCGATCCCACAGATATGTTATACTTGTATGATGTACCCTCACTCCAATAGTAATTGCTCCAGAAGTTGAGGATATATATTTAATTCTTTATTAGCAATTAGCAAATGTGCAATCTTGAAACAATGAAATTTAAGCATTTCAAAGTGTAAACTAAGAACAATTGAGCATTACTGAGTCATCAGCAAAAGATATGGCACCAGCTGGTCCTTGCCTACTACAAACTACAATGAACAAAGCATGAAGACGTGACTTATTCCCTTCACTTCCGCCACACCCTCATTCATGGCTAGTTACTATAATGAACCCACAGCACTGAATACAATGCAGATAGAGAACAGGTGCATGGCCAGTACAGATTCATTGAGATATATTTGGCACACCAAAACCCTGCCAACAGTCAGTCACCATTTTATACTAATCTTAAATTGCACTTTTTTTATTCTCCTGATTTTTTCAACTCCTCTGATATTCTATCACTGAATCAGAGCATCCAGATTAAATCAACATGGTCAAAGGGAGAACATGCAAACTCTACACGGACAGGACCCCAGGTTTCTGGTGCTGTGAAAGTGCGACTCTGTTAGCTCTGCCATTGCAAAGCCTTAAAGAACAAGAGCGGGGTCAAGGTTTGCCTATCCTTCAGTAAATAACGCACCTACTGGCACTCCAAAGCGGATGGAATACAGTGTAGTAAAGCGTATTCTGGACAGTTTGTCATCTCCGATACACAAGTGTAAAGGAGAATGAAATAATTGTTACTCCAGATCTGATGCAGCACAAAAGAAATAAGATAAAGAACATAATAATAAAGCACCCATAAATATAACAACATTGTTTATTGTATATTGTACATTGTATATTGATTTTATGTCCATTAAGTGACGCTAGGCCGATGGGAATTATAAAGTAGTGGTGGAACTAGTGAGTGGCGGTGTTAATCTGGCTTACTGCTTCAGGAAAGTAAGTGTTTGTGAGTCTAGTGGTCCTGGTGAGGATGCAATGTAGCCCTGATGGGAACGGGACAGACAGACCATGAGGGTGGAATCCTTCCCAATGTCACTGGACTTTTTCCAGCATCTTTCTGTGTATATGTCTTTGATGGCGGATAGAGCAGTGCCAGTGGTGCATTGGGCAGTTTTGACTACCCATTACGGAGCTTTTCTGTCCACTGTTGTGTAGTTTCCGTATCATGTAGTGATGCAGCTTCTCAGGAAGCTCTCTCTTGCGCATTTATAGGATAATGTGAGTCCGGCTCTCTTTAGCCTCCTGAGATATTAGAGGCATTGGAGAGCTTTCTTGACTGTGTAGAATGTGTTTTACACATTGGTTATGCACTTCAGTAGAACAAATAAATGTATAATCTATTTTCCAAATAGGGAACAAATTCAGAAGCTGGAGGTTCAAAGGAACTTGCAAGTCCTAGCAGGATTCCCTATAGTTTAACTTGTAGATGAGCTAGTAATAAGGAAGGGATATGCAATGTTCACGTTCACTTTAAGAGAACTAAAATATAAAAACAAGGATGTAATGTTGAGACACCATTAGGCATTGAACACCATACCTGGAGTAATTTTGAGCATTTGTATTTCATATCTAGGAAAATGTTCTGCTGATTTTGGGGATGGTCCTAAGGAGGCTAGCGAGAATTCTGATGAAGAGTCTTGGTCGGAAATGTCATCCGTTTACTCTTTTCCATAGATACTCCCTGGTCTTCTGAGTTCCTCCAGCATTTTGTGTGTGTTGCTTTAGATTTACAGCATCTGCCATATGTTGTCGTGTTCACACGAATGATACCAGGAATGGAAAGGTTGACATATAATGTGTGTTTGATGACTCTGGACACGTACACACTGGAATTTAAAAGAACAAGGGTGGAATCTCATTGAAACCTATTGATTATTGAAAGGCCCGGTGGACGTGGACAGGATGTTTCAAATAATAGAAGAGTCTAGGATCAGAGGACACAGCCTCAGAATGAAAGGCCATTACTTTAGAACACAGGTACGGAGGTGTTTCTTTGGCCAGAAGGTAGTGAAACTGTGCAATTCATTAAGACAAACACCTGTTGAGGCCAAGTCATTAGATATACTTAAAGCAGAAACTGGTAGTTGCTTGTTTATCAGGATACCCAATTGCCCACCATTGAGAACATCTACCATGAACACTGTCTAGGCAGGACAAAAAGCATTATCGAGGATGCATCTCAATCTAACCATGGACTTTTTACTCTCCTCCCATCCGGTAGGCACTACAGGAGCCTCCGCTCCCACACCAGCAGGCACAGGAAGAGCTTCTTTCCTGAGGCTGTGACCCTGCTGAACCTCACATCACAGCTCTAAGCAGTATTGCACCCGTATTGGACTGTCTCAGTACTTCTATATTTGTGTGCTGTAGCACTTACTTTTTATTCGCAGTTATTTTGTAAATAACACTATTCTTTGCATTTCTGGTTAGATGCAAATTGCATTTCATTGGCTTTGTATCTGTACTCAGCACAATGACAATAAAGTTGAATCTAATCTAATCTAATCTAATATCAAATGAGGAGGCAGGAACATAGGGTTGAATGGGAATATACATCAGCCATGACTGAATGACAGTGCAGATGGGCTGGATGGCTTAATTCTGCTCTTACTGTATGTGTTATGGTCTTGTGGTCAAATCCATTCCACAATTACACAGCTCAAATCCCAGGAGAGCAATGCCTTAAACCTAAATAAAAGATTCCCAGAGAATCACAGAGGGAACCATTTAACTTCACTTGAACTGTTCCCACAACCTATGGACTCACTTCATCTCATTTTCTCAATATTTATTGCCTATTTATTTGTTTATTATTTCTTTTTTTTCTTCTTTTGTGTTTGCACAGTTGTTATTTTTTGCGCATTGGTTAACCGTCCCACCTGCTGGGTATGGTCTTTCATTGATTCTATTATGGTACTTGGACTTAGTGGAGTATTCCCATAAGAAAATGAATTTCAGAGATTTGTACACTGACATGTATATCATCATCATCATCATTATTATGTACTGTGTCATATGACATGGGCGAACATGGTTGATCTTGGCAAATTTTTCTACAGAAGTATTTTGCCATTGTCTTCTTCTAGACAGTGTTTTTACAAGATGGGCGATCCCAGTCATTATCAATACTCTTCAGAGATTGTCTGCCTGGCATCAGTGGTCGCATCAGGAGGATTGTGATATCCAGGGGGTGGGTGGCGTTAAGCAGGAGCCACACCTTGCCCAAGGGTGACCTGCAAGCTAGTGGAGGGATGGAGCACTTTACACCTTCTCTGGTAGAGATGTGTCTCCATCCCACCACCCTGACATGTCTGCACTTTGATAATAAATTTACTTTACCCTTGAACCAAAGATAACTGTTAAAGAAGAAAGATAGCCACTTCTTTCCTTGAATTTCCAATCATCAGTATTCAAGAGGCTCGAATTTCTACGGAAGTTTGCATAGGAACTAATGTTGTTCAATTTGCTATGCTCAAGTTCCATCAGTGTATGGATTGCCCCGAGGTTACAGACCACAAAGGGCTTTGTAAGCGTACAATATAAACAGTGTGCTTTGCACCAAGTTGCACAACGTACAAACACCGTCACACTCCATTTCACCTGTACATTACAAACATTTGCTTTCTGAAATTCACATTATGCAAACAACAATATAGGAGACATTTGATGCCTGAGCCCACATAAATATGAGGGCAGAATGACATGTCACTGCCTGTGATCTAATCAGCTTTTGCAATGTTTTTGTAGCCCTCACAGAGAAGTCTTTTATGCTCTTACAATGTTTTTGAAACTGTAAAAAATCATGCAGTATCAAGTAAGTGACAAGTGAAAATGAAGCACAGCTATTTCAGATGAATTCAGAGATCGCTATCTATGGATTATTCATATGCCATTACCATGCAGGTTGTACACCACACAGCTACAGTTTCAAGAGGTGTTCTTAAAGTGGTTTCAGGAAACATCAAACATCCTCTATCCCCTTCATCTCAACAAATGGATCTAATGAACAGGTGTAAAGTTAAAGACAATGTGTGAAGTGGGGCCAAACTCACTTTTGTCAGGATTGTAGAATTATTTATTTCCCTTATTTTTGTGTGCCATACTCTGCCAGAGGCTTGGCGACCACTTTTTCTTCAAATGGTTGTCTTGGAGGAAAGATTCTGTGAGTGGTCCCCCACGTCCTTCTCACAGTATTTATTTCCCTGCTCCATCTTGAAATAGCAAGTAGCTCCAAGGTGACCTGTCTGAGGTACTGTAGCACGATAGAACACAGATAAGGAGGAATTTCTTTAGCCAGATACTGGAAATCTACAGAGAGTGGAAATCTAAAGCAAGACATAAAATGCTGTAGGAACTCAGCAGGTCGAGCAGAAGTTTATAAACAGTTGACTTTTTGGGCTAGAACCCTTCATCAGGACTGAAAAGGAAGTGGGAAGATGCCAGAATAAAAAGAAATGGAAGGAAAGGAGGATCGCTGGAAGGTGATAGGTGAAGCTGGGAGGGTGGGAAAAATAAAGGGGAGGGGAAGGGAGAATCTGATAGGAGAGGAGAATGTGCCATAGGAGGAAGGGAAGAAGGAGGGGCACCGGGGGAGGAAATAGGCAAGTGAGGAGAAGAGGTAAGAGACCAGAATGGGGAAGATTGAGCAAAAAATGTTTTCACCTGAAGGAGAAATTGATGGTCATGCCATCAGGCTGGAGGCTATCCAGATAGAATTTGACATGTTGCTTCTCCACTCTGGGAGTGGCACAAGAGGAGGCCATGTACTGACATTTTGGAATGGGAATGGGAATAGGAGTTAAAATGGTCGGCTGCCAGGAAATTCTGCTTTTATTGAATGGAGCATAGGTATTGGACAATTTCTCACCAGTGTAGAGAAGGGTGCATCGAGAGCACCGGATACAATAGGAGACTCCAGCAAATTCACAGGCGAACTGTTGCCTTACTGGAAAGGACTGTTTGGGATCCTGAATGGAGGTGAGGAAGGAGGTGAGTGGGCAGGTATAGCACTTTGGCTGCTGGCAGGGAGAATTGCTGGAAAGGAGATTAGTGGGGAGGGATGAATGGACAAGGGAATCAGGGAAGTAGCAATCCCTGCTGAAAGTATAGCGTGGGTGGGAAGTGGGAGGTAAAGATGCATTTGGTACTAGTCTCCCTTTGGAGATGGGGAGATGATGGAAGCTGTGAAAATGATGTATTGTATACAAAGGCTCATGGGGTGATAAACTCAGTCACTGTTAGTCAGCAGGAAGATGGGCTAAGCATGGATGTCCAGGAAATGAAGGAGATGAGAGTGAGGGCAGCAAAAATGGTGGGTGAAAGGAAACGCCATTTTTAAAGAAGGAGGACATCCCTGATGTCCTGTAGAGGAAAACTCACGTTGGGAACAGATGCAGCGGAGACTGTGGAACTGAGAAAATGGAATAGCACTTTTACAAGAGACAGAGTGGGAAGAGACACGGTCAAGAATTACCATGCTGTTATCACTTCCCAGGTTCTCACTATATCTCTCCCTACTCACTTGGCTTTATTTATCACCTTCTAAATCATCCATAAGACCATTAGACATAGGAGCAGAATTAGGCCATTCAGCCCATTGAGTCTCCTCTGCCATTCCATTATGGTGGAACCCACTGAACCCCATAACCTGCCTTCCTCCCATATCCTTTGATGCCCTGACCGGTCAGCAAACAATCAACTTCTGCCTTAAATACACACATGGACCTGGTCTCTGCTGCAGTCTGTGGCAGAGCATTCCACAGATTTACTTATCGCTGGCTGAAAAAAATTCCTCCTTACCTCTGTTCTAAAGGGTTACCCCTCAATTCTAAGGCAGTGCCCTCTAGTTCTGGACACCCCCACTATAGGAAACATCCTCTCCACATTCACTCTATCTAGTCCTTTCAAAATTTGATAGGCTTCAATGAGATCCCTATACATTCTTCTAAATTCCAGTGAATATAAACCCAGAGCTGTCAAGTGCTTCTCGTGTGTTAACCCCTTCATTCCCAGAATCAAGCTCACGAATTGCCTCTGGACTCTCACCAACGACAACACATCCTTTCTGAGATATGGGGCCCAAACTATTGACAATACTCCAAATGTGGCCTGACTAGTGTCTTATAAATGCTCAGCATTATCTCCTTGCTTTTATATTATAAAATAAATGCCAGCATTGCATTTGCCTTCTTTACCACTGACTCAACTAGTAAATTAACCTCCTGGGAGTATTGCACGAGGACTCCTAAGTCCCTCTGCACCTCTGATGTTTGAACCTTCTCCCTATCTAGATAATAGTTAGCAGTATTGTTCCTTTTAACAAAATGCATTATCATATATTTCCCAGCACTGTATTCAATTTGGCACTTTTTTACCCATTCTTCCAATTTGTCCAAGTCCCGCTGCTTCCTCAGCACTACCTAACTCTCCAACTATCTTTGTATCATCCGTAAACTTTGCCACAAAGTCATCAATTCCATTATCCAAATCATTGACAAACAATGTGAAAATAGCAGTCCCAATATGCCCCTGAGGAACACTAATAGCCACTGACAGCCAACTACAAAAGCCCCCTTTTATTCCCACTCGCTTCCTCCTGACTGTCAGCCATTTGCTATCCATGCCAGTATCTTTCCTGTAATGTCATAGGATTTTATCTTGTTAAAATCTTGTCTTGTCTTGCCTTAAGTGTAGCACTTTATCAGATGCCTTCTGAAATTCTAAGTAAATGATATCCGCTGCCTCTCCTTTATTCAAATTGCTTGTTACTTCCTCAAAGAACTGTAACAGATTCGACAGGCAACATTTCCCTTCACATTAACCATGTTGACTTTGACTTATTTTATCATTACTTTCCAAGTATCTTAAAACCTCATCCTTAATAATGGACTGCAACACTTTCCAAACATTGCGGTTAGCTTAGCTAGCCTATAACTTCCTTTCTTTTGCTGTCCTCCCTTCTTAAAGAGTGGAGTGACATTTGCAACTTTCCAGTCCTCCAGGACCATGCCAGAATCAATTGGTTCTTGAAAGTTCATGACCAATGCATCCGTTATCTCTTCAGCAACCTCTTTCAGGATTCTGGGATGTAGTCCAACTGGTCCAGGTGAGTCATTCAGCTTAAGACCATTGAGTTTACCTGTCACTTTTTCCTTTGTAATAGCAATGTCACTCATTCCTGCTCTCTGACACTCATGGCATGCTGCAGGTGTCTCCCTACTGAAGACAAATGCAAAGTACCCATTAAGTTCATCTGTCATTTCTTTGTCCCCCATTACTACCTCACCAGCATCATTTTCCAGTGATTCAATATCAGCTCCCACCTCTCTTTTACTCTTTATATAACCAAAAAATCTTTTGATATCCTGCTTCATTTTATTGGCTAGACTGCCCTAATATTTCGTCTTTTCCATTCTTATAGATTTTTTTTAGTTGCGTTTTGTTGAACTTTAAAAACTTTCCAATCATCCAACTTCCCACTCACTTTTGCTACATTATGTGCCCTTTCCTTGGTTTTTAAGCCATGCTTAACTTCTCTTGTCAGCCACGGTTGCCTGCCCCTGCCATTTGAGAACTTATTCCTCTGTGGACATATCTATCCTGCTCTTTATGAACTATTCCCAGAAACTTCAGCCATTTCTTTGCTGCCGTCACACTTGGCAGTATCCTTCTCGAATCCACTTGGGCAAGTTCCTCTGTCATGTCTCTGTAATTCCCTTTATTCCATTCTTTATTGCAGTTCGCCCTCTCAAATTGCAGAGTGAATTCAATCATATTATAAACATTGTCTCCTATGTGTTCCTTTAGAGTAAGCTCCCTAATAAGATCTGGGTTATTACACAACACCAATCTAAGATAGCCTTTCTCTACGTAGGCTCATGCACAAGCTGCTCTAAAAAGCCCTCTCGTATGCATTCGACAAATCACCCTCTCTTGCGATCCAACACCAACCTGATTTTTCCCAATTCCCTTGCATATTCAAGTCCCCATTACAATTGCGTCATTGCCCGTATTACATGCTTTTTCCCGCTCCCTTTGCAATTTAAAGCACATCTGATCAAATTTACGAGGGGGATAGATAGAGTCGATGTGGATAGGCTTTTTCCATTGAGAGTAGGGGAGATTCAAACAAGAGGACATGAGTTGAGACTTAGGGGGCAAAAGTTTAAGGGTAACATGAGGGGGAATTTCTTTACTCAGAGAGTGGTAGGTGTGTGGAATGAGCTTCCAGTAGAAGTGGTAGAGGCAAGTTCTGTATTGTCATTTAAAGTAAAATTGGATAGGTATATGGACAGGAAAGGAATGGAGGGTTATGAGTTGAGTGCAGGTCGGTGGGACTAGGTGAGAGTAAGCGTTCAGCACAGACTAGAAGGGCCGAGATTGCTTGCTTCCGTGCTGTAGTTGTTATATGGTTATATAGTTATATCTTGGCTACTATTTGGAGGTCTATATATGATTCCCATAATGGTTTTTTCACCCTTGCAAATTGTTCACTCCACCCACACAGATTCAACATTCTCTGACCCTGAGTTACCTCTTTCTAAAGATGTAATTCCATCTCTTACCAACAGAGTTACACCACTGTCTATGCCTTCCTGCTTGTCCTTTCCATACAAACTATATCCTTTGATGTTAAACTCCCAACTATGGCCTTCTTTCAGCCAAGACTCAGTGATGTGCTCAATATCGTACTGACCATCTCTAATTACACCACAAGTTCATCCACCTTATTTCGAATGCTACACGCATTTAAATACAACACCTTCAGACCTGCATTCTTTGCCCTTTTGAACTTTGCCTCCATGGTACAACTTAACTCTTTTGCACTGTCTGCACTTGTACCCAGTCATTGGCTTGTCCTTCCATACATTCATGTTACACTCATCCTCGACTTGTAAACCTACTGGCTCATCCTCAGCTCTATCATACCGGCTTCCATCCCTCTGCTATATTGGTTTAAACACTCCCAACATCCCTAGTAAACCTGCCCTCAAGAATATTGGTCCCCCTTAGATCCAACTGCAATCCGTCCCTTTTGTACAGATTCCACCTGCCCCGAAGAGGTCATATTTATTCAGAAATCTGAATCCCTAACCCCTGCTCCTTTTTCGTCTTCTTCCACCTTCCTATTCTGGCTTCCTCCACCTTCCTAACCAGTCACCATGAATGGTCTTGGCCCGAAACGATGAGTGTTTAGTCATTTTTATAGACTTGCCTGACCTGCTGAGTTCCTCCAGCATTTTCTGCATGTTCAGTTCAAGCTGAAGCATGTTATCTCATTCCCTAGGCTCAGAATCTAGATAAGCAATGAAGTGCTCAGTCTGTTCCCATACGTAACCTTGATAATCACATACAATGCATGACCTGAGTTGAGACCCATCTGGTGCATCATTGACTGACCCATAGGCTGAGTC
This sequence comes from Hypanus sabinus, assembly GCF_030144855.1. Classification (NCBI taxonomy): domain Eukaryota; kingdom Metazoa; phylum Chordata; class Chondrichthyes; order Myliobatiformes; family Dasyatidae; genus Hypanus; species Hypanus sabinus. Next base: position 204,386,975 of record NC_082707.1, read on the forward strand.
TAGGTGAAAATGCAGACTCTGTCACTGTGTAGAGTCTCAGGGTAAAGCTATTATAGGATTGTGTGCTGTGACAGAATATTCAGGACAATTCCTGTGTCTGCTGTATCTCACAGTGACGGGAAACCTAAGTAGGAGAATTTTGAAAGTTGCGCTGGGGCAGTTCCACTCTCTCGGCATTGCAGAAGTGGGTCCAGTGGTAGGAGAAGTCATCACAAACCACAAACTAGGGTCTTCCTTGGTTCCAGTGGATGGTCATGACTTCTGTGCATTGTCAGGCTGTTCGCCCTCCGTGGAGTGTTGCAGAGCAGCCTTCCTGGCCGTTGGATCTCCCTGTAGATCTTGTCCTCTCTGTCCAGCAGAGTTGATCTCACATCCTAGGACAGACGTGTCCCTGCTGCACCAGATATGAAAGCTGATGACTGCCCCACCTGGTTTAGCCCGCCTGTCGAAGCGATGTCCCTGGGTGTAGCTGCCACCACATGCAAACGGCTACTTGGAGCCACAAGTGAGGACTGAATGTCCAGTGGGGACAAAAGAAGAGACACCACAATCCCCTTCACTAGAGGCGCTATCCCTACCATGCAGCCCTTCGGTGTTAAGTAAGTGGATTGCCAAGCGGCATGCCTCGTTGGGCTCATGGGGCCTTTTCCCTGCTGGGTCTCTAAATAAAATAAATAATCATGTCCGTGGACGGCCTCCAAGATCAACAGTTATCCACAATTATTGCTTCATGACCAGCTGAATAATATGACCTCTCTCAAGTCTACTCCTCTTCCCCACCCCCACTCCCTGACTCCTTTTACCACCTGGCCAGAACAAAATTGAGAAACTGTAGAAAAGTCAAGTCATGTCCTGTAGTCACAGAGCCCTGAGGTGTCATAAAGAGTGATGTGGCATGAACGAAAGCAGGATTGTCCTCAATCATTACATGCCCAAGGGGAAAGAGACCAGAGCACAGAGCAGCTGATCTTCTATGAGTGAGAAAGTCAAGGAGTAAAAGAGAGAGGTCAGTGTATCATTAAACCTTGGTCCTCCAATAATTACTTCCAGTCCTCTATCTCCCTCAAGCAAGCAGCCACAAAGATTGTATCAAAAACACGCAGAGGAATACATGAGATGTTAAAGTTGCATTCTGCCCTCTTAGTCTGGAATTGCTGTGCTTGTATAAGTGAAAGCTCTAACGTTGTTTATAGTTTAAGGTTATTTAATGTTTAATGTTATTTCCAGTACACAAGTGTAAAGGAGAACAAAATAATTGTCATTCCAGATCTGAAGCAGCATAAAACACAAGATGTTGCACAATAATAAAAAAAATACAATAAGATAGCTTCTATATATAGATTGATTGTCTGTCCATAAAGTGACACTAGACACAGGGGTGTCTGTACATTGGGTGACTCTGACAGGAAATGATAAGGTAGGCCTGAGAGCCAGTACCTCAAACCATAGCAAAACGTCAAGCAAACCCGTAAAGGATTCAAGATTCAGGATTGTTTAACATTATTTCCAGTTCACAAGTGTAAAAGAGAATTAAATAATTGCTACTCCAAATCCAATGCAGCACAAAGAAAACACGATTAAATAAAGAGCACAATAATAAAATTAAAACACAATAAATGCAAATAAATAAGATAGCTTATATACATAGATTGATTGTGCATCCATAATGTGATGCTGGGCACAGATATCAAAATCAGAATCAGAGTTAATATCACCAGCACATGCTGTGAAATTTGTTACCTTCGTGGCAGCAGTACAAAGCAATACATAATAATAGAAAAGAAAAAAAATTGTGAATTACAGTGAGTATATGTATATATTAATTATTTAAGTTAAATAAGTAGTGCAAAGTAGAAATAAGAAAAGTAGTGAGGTAGTGTTCATGGGTTCATTGTCCATTGCAGAGCGGAAGAAGCTGTTCCTGAATTGTTGCATGTGTGCCTTCAGGCTTCTGTACCTGTACATAAAGTGACTGACAGGAAATGATAAAGTAGTGGTGGAGTTAGTAGGTGGAGGTGTTGAGAAAGTAACTGTTTTTGAGTCTGGTAATCCCAGTGTGGATACTATGTAGCCTTCTCCTTGACGGGAGTGGTACATAAGATAGCTTCATTATCGCAATCATAAAGCAACATGATTGTGGAGAAAAACTAGCAAGTGACCACTTTATTTCTGTCACAAGCAAGAGAAAATCTGAAGATGCTGCAAATCCGAGCAACACACACAAAATGCTGAAGGAACTCATTGGGCTAGGCAGTGTCTATGAAAAAAAGCACAGTTGACATTTCGAGCTGTTTCAAGTCCTGCTGAAGGGCTTCTGGAGTAGGTTGCCTGTGCAATGAGATTGGTAAGATTAACAATCTTGTAGTCGGGGATCCTCTTGGAAAGAGTGATCATAGTATGATTGAAGTTCTCATTCAGATGGAGGATGAAATAGTTAGGTCCAAAACTAGTGTATTATGCTTGAACAAGGGAGACTACAATGGGATGAGGGAAGAGTTGGCTAATGCGGATTGGGAGCACAGGCTATTTGGTAGGACAGTTGAGGAACAGTGGAATACTTTCAAAGAGATTTTTCACTGTGCTCAACAAAAGTACATTCCAGTCAAAAGTAAGGACAGTAAGTGTGGGGAGAGCCAGCCTTGGATAACTAAAGAAATAAAAGATAGTATCAAATTAAAAGCTCAGGTACAAAGTCACAAAGAGTAGTGGGAGACTGGAGGATTGGGAAAACTTTAAAAAGCAACAGAGAACAACTAAACAAGAAATAAGGAAAGGGAAAATAGAGTATGAAAGTAAATTAGCACAACATATAAAAAAAGATAGCAGAATTTTTAATAAATATATAAAGCAAAAGAGGGTGACTAAAATCAATGTAGGTCCCTTGGAAGACGATAAGGGGAAATTGATATTGGGTGATAAGGAAATGGCTGAAACATTGAACGACTATTTTGTGTCGGTCTTCACGGTGGAGGACACGTCCTATATGCCAAAGTAGGATGTTATGGATGAAATGGGAGGTGAGGACCTAGATAAAATCACTGACACTAAAGAGATAGTGATGAAGAAACTAAAGGGCCTGAAGATAGATAAGTCCCCTAGTCCTGATGGGATGCTTCACAGGGTGCTGAGGGAACTGGCAGAGGTTATAGTAGACACGTTGGTAATCATTTAACAAAAATCTCCAGACTCTGGGCAGGTCCCAGCAGATTGGAAGACAGCAAATGTCACGCCACTTTTTTAAAAAGGATGTAGGCAAAAGATGGGCAACTATAGGTCAGTTAGCTTAACATCTGTAGTTGGGAAAATGCTTGAAGCTGTCATTAAGGAAGAAATAGTGAAACATTTAGAAAGGAGTGGTTCCATTAGAGTGATGCAGCATGGATTCAGAAAGGGCAGGCCCTGTTTGACAAACTTACTGGAGTTCTTTGAGGACATAATGAGTGTAATGGATAGAGGGGAAAAGGTGGATGTTTTGTATACTTGGATTTCCAGAAGTTGTTCAATAAGGTGCCACACAACAGACTTATAAATAAAATACAGATGCATGGAGTCAGAGGAAGTGTATTGGCATGGTTAGTGGATTGGTTAACTGATAGAAGGCAGAGAGTTGGTATAAATGGGTATTTCTCCGGTTGGCAGTCTATGGTGAGTGGGGTGCCACAGGGGTCAATGCAGGGCCCGCAGCTGTTTACCATTTACGTTGATGATTTGGAAGCGGGGACTTAGTGTAGCGTAGCAAAATTTGCTGATGACACCAAACTGAGTGGAAAAGCAAATTGTACAGAGGATGTGGAGAGTCTGCAGAGAGATAGAGATAGGTTAAGTGAGTGGACAAGGGTCTGGCAGATGGAATACAATGCTGGTAAATGAGAGATCATCCACTTTGGAAGGAATACTAGAAGAGCAGATTATTATTTAAATGGTGAAAGATTGCAGCATGCTGCTGTGCAGAGGGACTTGGGAGTGCTTGTGCCTGAATCGCAAAAAGTTGGCTTGCAGGTACAACAGGTGATTAAGAAGGCAAACGGAATGTTGGCCTTCATTGCTAGAGGGATTGAGTTCAAAAGCAGGGAGGTCATGCTGTATCTATACAGGGTAGTGGGGAGGCCACACCTGGAGTACTGTGTGCAGTTCTGGTCTCCAGACTTGAGGAAGGATATATTGGCTTAGGAGGCAGTGCAGAGGAGGTTCACCAGGTTTGTTTCCAGGAATGAAGGGGTTAACCTATGAGGAAAGATTGAGTCGCCTGAGACTATACTCTCCAGAATTCAGAAGAATGAGAGAGGATCTTATAGAAACATACAAAATTTTAAAAGGGATAGATAAGTTAGAAGTAGGAAAGTTGCTTCCATTGGTAGGTGAGACCAGAACTAGGGGACATTGCTTCAAGATTCAGGGGAGAAGATTTAGGACAGAGATGAAGAGAAACTGTTTTTCCCAGAGAGTGGAGAATCTGTGGAATTTTCTGCCCAGGGAAGCAGTTGAGGCTTCTTCACTAAATCTATTTAAGAAACAGTTAGATAGGTTTTACATAGTAAGGAAATTAAGGGTTACAGGGAAAAGGCAGGTAGATGGAGCTGAGTTTACGGACAGATCAGCCATGATCGTATTGAATGGCAGGGCAGGCTCAATGGGCCAGATGGCCTACTTATGCTCCTATTTCTTATGTTCTTATGTTACATGGTCGGCACAACATTGTAAGCTGATGGGCCTGTAAGGTGCTGTAAATTTCTATGTTCTATCAAAGTGCCAACCTGCATTGAATGGAGCTTTCTCCCCAGCAATGATGGCTGCATGGTATTGAAGGCACTTGAGAAATCAAAAATACATGATCCTCACAGTACTGCTATATGGGAGAAGACTTTGCTCAGCAGGTAAATGACAACATCATCGACTCCAATGTGCTCCTAGTAGGCAAAGTGTAGCAGATCAAGGGTTTATCTGACCAGGGGTCGGAGGTGATACAGGACCAGCCTCTCCAGTGTCTTCATGATGTGAGAGGTCAGGGCCACTAGATTCAAGACTTTCGATTGGCCCTTCTTGGGTAGTTGGACCACACGTGCATTTTCCACATAGTCGGAACACTTCCCAGGCCAAGAGTCAGATTGAAAATGCACTAGAGAACACCACACAGCTGTTCAGCACACTCCTTCAGGACCCTGGAGTTCATACCATCCGGTCCCAATGCTTTGCCATGTCTGAGTTACCCCAGAGAAGGTAAGTTCATGATGATTGGGGAGATGGTGGAAGGTAGGGGTTGGGAGAGGTGAAGATTGGGACGATAGCCGTTGGTATGTAGAGGTGTGGAAGGTAGGTGCAGGGCAAGGATGACAGCGTAGCCTGGGGGTTCATCCATGAGTTGGACTGGAGGGGGGAAGAAGGAGGAGGGGAGGCATTGGTGCTGAGGGTGCACTGGGTGTCTTTGCACCTGGACTGATGTGCTGAGAGGGGTGTGAACAGGAGGGCAATTGTCAAACGCATTGAAGAATTGGTTTAACACATTGGCCCATTCACGGCTGCATTCCGAGGCTCTACATCTAGGCTGATTGAAGCCAGCGATGTTCTTCATGCTTCCCCACACCTCCCCTGCGCTACTCTGCTCAAGCTTGTTCTTCTGCTGTCTCTTTAGCAATCTTGATCTTCTCCTTTAGCTCCCTCTGCACGTTTCAATTCCTCTTGGTCTCCTGATCTAATGGCTCTCTTTTTATGGTTGAGAAGTGGATGTAGCCAGTGATGCAAGCAATAAGTCTGTTAATGTCCTCCCGGTATGGTTCACAAAGCACATTCCAATCAGTAACCTCAAAGCAGCCCCTTAAGGCCTTGTTGGCCATTTCTTTACCAACTTTGTGGTAGCTAACTGCTGTATTTTGGGCTTATCCAATGGAATGAGGTGAACCAGTTTGTGACCTGATCTTCCAAGTGGGGGGAGAGCTGTGGAGCTGTATGCATCTTTAACACTTACATACAAGAGGTCCAGAGTTTTATTTTCTCTTGTGTGGCACTTGACAAACTGATCAAAGGTGGATAGGGTTGTCGAGAGGGAAACATAGTTGAAGCCTTCCGATACTGCAATAAATGCATTGGGGTGGGTGGTCCGGATCCTCGCGATGGTAGAGTGTATGACATCACATGCAACGGCGGGACTGTGGCAGGAAGGTAGAATATAAACAATGAGCAATATGGCGTGGCTGAACTCATACAGTGGATAAAATGGACGCACTCACAGCAAGCAGTTCGATGTCTGTACTGCAGATTCGTTCTTTCACAGAAATGTGACTGAGATTACACCATCTGTTGTTCATCGGACATACCATCTTCATCGATGTCCATCGATGCCCGAACTGTTGATTTGCTCTTTCATAGAAATGTGACTGAGATTACACCATCTTCAATTACCCTCTAAGTTAACTTCAGACTAGAATATGATGCATCCCCACAATGTAGATACAATGATATTGAACAGAAATATCTACCTTAAATACTGTATACAAGCAACATACACACATTTACACATCCCCATAAAGACGAGTATGGCGGGAAAGCCAAACCCTTCAGGGCCTGGGCCTGATATGAGGTATAGCTGATATACTGGGGAAGACATCAAAGTCATTATGCTCACAGAACAAGGGAAAAATGACAAGGGGTGTGTGTGTGTGTGTGTGTGTGTGTGTGTGTGTGTGTGTGTGTGTGTGTGTGTGTGTGTGTGTGTGTGTGTGTGTGTGTGCGTGTGTGTGTGTGTGTGCGCGCGCGCCTATGTATGAAGTGGGGCTATTAGTGCTCGCTGTCACAAATATAAGTATGGCAATACTGATATATTTTTATGCGTAAACACCTTTTGAATGTCTCTGAATCTTTGCTGATACATTTTAGTAAAATTATAGCTTGGGCTTGAACTGCACTTAGTGAAATTTAACTCTGTATTATAAGTAGATCAGGATACCTTATGGATTAGTATGCAGGAACTGGACTTGGTTGTCAGAGGCTATCTGAGGTGCATGCCATTGGGAGCACTTAGTAGGTAGTGGGAGCGTAATCTCATTATTACCCCTGGCTATTACAACCTTACGGAAACTATTAGTCTAAGCAGTAGAGTAGAACATTTTCTACGCCTTTATTCCTTATGTTGCAAATTAAGCGGTTAGGCCACATCTGGGAGTATTGTGTATAGTTCTGATCACCCCTATAGGAAGGATGTTGAGGCTTTGAAGGGGGTGCAGAAGAGATTCACCAGGATGCTGCCTGGTTTAGAGGGCATGTGCTATCACAAGAGGCTCGATAATATTGGGCAGTTTTCTCTGGAATGCCGGAGGCTGACGGGAGATCTGATAGTGGTTTATAATATTATAAGAGGCATAGATAGAGAGAAGAGAGAGTATCTGTTTCACTGTTGAATACCGCAGGGCTTGCATTGAAGGTGAGAGGGGGTCGGTTCGAAGTGGATGTGAGGGATAAGTTTTTTGCTTAAAGAGTTGTGGATGCTTGGAATGAGCTGCCCGGTATGCTGGTAGAGGCAAACGCTTTAGAAGCATTAAAAAGATATTTGGATAGTCACATGGCGGTAAGATAGATGAAGGGATATGGACATGGTATAGATAAGAAGGTTAGTGTTTGGGTGTTTCTGATTTGCTTTTCAGCTGGTTCAGCACAACATTGTGGGCTGAATGGTCTGTTCCTGTGCTGTACTCTTCTATGTTCTATGACCAGTCAGGTCATCAAAGGATATGGAGAGAAGACAGGTGTATGGGGTTGAATGAGATCCGGGATCAGCCATATTTGAATGATAGAGCAGACTTGATGGGCTGAAGGGCCTAATTCTGCTCCTATGACTTATGGAATTATGGTCTTATGTTCTATGTTCTATGTACTACTAAGGTTGCTTTCTATGGTGTATCTACACTCAATGGCCACTTTATTAGCTACTGCCTGTACCTAATGAGGTGGTCCATGAGAGTGTGTTTGTGGTGGTTCTGCTACTGTAGCCCATCCACTACGTGTTGTGCATTCAGAGATGCTCTTCTGACACCACTGTTGTAACACGTCATTATCTGAGTTACTGTCACCTTCATGTCAGCTTGAACCAGTCTGCACCATTCTCCTCCGACCTCTCTCATTAACAAGGCATTTTTGCCTACAGAACTATTTTTTTGGATTTTTATGCCAGTCTCTGTAAATCCTAAAGACTGCTGTGTGTGAAAATTGTTTGGGCACCACAGCAGCAGAGCATTTAACACAACGTTATTACAGCTGGTGGCTGTCGGAGCTCAGATTTCAATTCTGGCACTTTCCTGTAAGGAGTTTGTATGTTTTCCCCCTGGGTTTCCTCCGGATGCTCTGGTTCCTTCCCACAGTCCAATGTTAGTAGGTTAAATGGTCATTTAAATTGTCCTGTGATTAGGCCAAGGTTAAATTGATGAGGTACAGGGCGGTGCCTGTTCCACATAATATCTCCAAAAAAAAATTGCAAGAGATCAGCAGTCCCTGATATACTCAAACCACCCTGACTAGCATCAACAATCACTCCACGATCGAAGTCATAGAACATAGAATAGTACAGCACATTACAGGCCCTTCGTCCCACAATGTTGGGCCGACCCTCAAACCCTGCCTCCCATATAACCCCCCCACCTTAAATTCCTCCATATACCTGTCTAGTAGTCTCTTAAACTTCACTAGTGTATCTGTCTCCACCACTGACTCAGGCAGTTCATTCCACATACCAACCACTCTCTGAGTGAAAAACCTTCCTCTAATATCCCCCTTGAACTTCCCTCCCCTTACCTTAAAGCCATGACCTCTTGTACTGAGCAGTGGTGCCCTGGGGAAGAGGCGCTGGCTGTCCACTCTGTCTATTCCTCTTAATATCTTGTACACCTCTATCATGTCTCCTCTCACCTCCTTCTCTCCAAAGAGTAAAGCCCTAGCTCAATCTCTGATCATAATCCATACTCTCTAAACCAGGCAGCATCCTGGTAAATCTCCTCTGTACCCTTTGCAATGCTTCCATATCCTTCATATACTGAGGCGACCAGAACTGGATGCAGTAATCCAAGTGTGTTGTCACATAGACAACATTCTGGCATTTGGTCTGTAAAACAGCTGAACCTCTTGACAATCACAACATGCTTTTATGCAAAATGCAAAATGCCAGTGTCTCAGCCCGAAACGTCGACAGTGCTTCTCCTTATAGATGCTGCCTGGCCTGCTGAGTTCCACCAGATTTTTGTGTGTGTTGCTTGAATTTCCAGCATCTGCAGATTTCTTCGTGTATGCTCTTATGTAATGAGTTGCTGACACACAATTAGCTATTTACATCAATAAACAGATATACAGGTGTACCTAATAAAGTGGCAGCAGAAGACCACAAATATATAATTAGTGCGCACTTTATCAGGTAAAGGACGTACCTAATAAAGTTAGATATGGAGTGGAATAGAGAAGTATTCATTGAGGACATTCCCCACGTTGCTTGCTCCACATAGAACTTGCACTGTTGTCGTTCAACTTCACTTTCCCCATCAACAAAATGTTCCCACAGCCTATGTATTCAGTCTCAAGGACTCGTCCCCTCTTGTTTGCAATATTATTGCTTTATTTATTCTCGTTATTTCCTTCTTTTTGTATTTGCACAGCTTGTTTTCAGGAACCTTCTGCTCCTATATCTTATGGTCTTAGGTGAGACCAATTGAGGGGGAAGCTGAGTAGGTGAGAGGGAGAATGATGTAAGGAGCTGGATGGTTAGAGGTGACAGAAGAATGATTCTGATAGGAGAGGACACTGAACCATGGATGAAAGGGAAGGCGGTGGAGGAATCAAAGGGAGGTGATGGGCAGGTCATGAGAAATGGGGATGAAAAGGTTAGAATGGACTAGCTGGGATAGTCCTTGCTGTAACAACTCTATACCTGCTGCCTGGTATATTTTGGGATGTTGGGGAAAAACTGGAGCTCCAGGAAGCAAGTGGAGAGCACACAAATGATTCTAGATGAAACGCTCGTTGTCCAAGTTTACACTCCACTTAAATAGCTGATGTGCTGCTGTGCCAATTTGATGAAAGTACAGAGAAAAATATGCAGCAGGGAAATGATAGGATGGGGTTGAAGAAACTGCCCTGTGAGCTAGCATATACACAATGGCTGAATAGACTCTGTGAGAAAATATGAGAATTAAAAGTTGATGTCAAGTGGGCAACAAATATCAGCCAAGCCAATGACAAACTATCCAGTTGTTATATTTAAAGGAAAGATAATCAGGATCATTAAATTCCTGCTTCTATGATTGATCCGGGGAGGCGTCTACCCAGTTCTGGTTATATGAACTGTTATCTGCACACAGACTCTTCCCACTCTCCCCGACCTCTTCTCTGCCACCTTTTCACTGCTGTTACACACAAAGCAAAGTTTACAGCCTGTTTAATCCTCCTTTCCACTGACCTCACCTCTACAACCATCAAACTCTACTCAAAGATTCCAAGGTCACCTCAGTTCAAATTTCTCACATTGCTGAATAAGTTAGCAATGCTAAATAAATTGAAGAGGACACAGAAAGATGGGAAAAGGCATATAAATCAGTAGACCAATTGTGAAGCTAAGGTGGAGAATGCTGACATCAGAACCACTCACCTCAACAAAAGGTGTGCTGCATGAATGAAATAAGATTATACTGGTTGGGCAGGAGCAGTTAGAACATAGAACTGTACTACACAGGAACAGGCCCTTTGGCCTATAATCTTATGCCAAGCCAAATAAATAAATAACCAAATGGCCAACTAAATTAATCTCTTCTGTCTCTACAATATCCATTTCCCTCACAATAATCTGCCTTGCTAAACATCTCTTAAAAGTCCCCAGAACCTGCAAAACTCCAAATGACAACTCACGAAGTTTGCCACCCAACCAATTAGCGACAAGATTTCCTCCCTGTATCACATGTGAGTTTCCGAAATAGTAACTAATCAGCTGATTGAAAAATATACAAAGGCCAAGCATTTGGAGGACACGCCACAATTAACAGCGTGCTGACAATGTCTCCTCGCATGGCGACGACGAGACGTTTGCAAGTAAGTGGTCAAGATCAGAGAACAAGTCAACCCAACTATCATCAACCTGAGCTTCACATTTTTGGAATTATTTCCAGTCCCTGATGTTTACACCACCCCAGGCAGTGCATTCCAGTTCCCATTCTGAGGTATCCCTAGTACCTGAATATCCCTGTCAAGTTCAAATTCAAGTTTAAGTTTATTGTCACTTGGCAGTACACTTACAGTGCCTATGAATTGTATTCATGGAAGCTTTCATGTTTTATTGTTTTACAACATTGAATCACAATGGATTTCATTTAGATTTTTTGACACTGATCAACGGAAAAAAGATTCTTTTGTGTCAAAGTGAAAACAGATCTTTACAAAATGATCCAAATTAATTTCAATGTTAATACACAAAATAATTGATGGCATGAGTGTTCACCCCTTCAAATCAGTATTTAGTAGATATACCTTTGGCAGCAATTCCAGAGCTTGAGTCTGTGTGGATAAGTCTCTATCAGCTTTGCACATCTGACACTACAATTTTCCCTATTCTTCATTACGAAACTGCTCAAACTCTGTCAGATTGCATGGGGATCATGAGTGAACAGCCCTTTTTGAGTACAGCCACAAATTCTCAGTTGGATCGAGATCTGGACTCTGACTTGGCCACTTCAGGACATTAACTTTGTTGTTTCTAAATCATTCCCGTGTAGCTTTGGCTTTCTGCCCAGGGTCATTGTCTTGCTGGAAAACAAATCTCCCAAGTCGCAGTTCTCCTGCAAGCTGCATCATGTTTCCCTCCAAAACTTCCCTGTATTTTGCTGCATTCATTTTACCCTCCACCTTCACAACCCTTCCAGGGACTGCTGCATTAAAGCATTCTCACAAAATGATGCATCGATCGCCAAACTTCACAGTAGGGGAGGTGTGTTTTTGATGATATGCAGTGTCAACATAGCTTTTCGTCTGATAACCAAAAACTTTGATTTCATCAGACCATAGAACCTTCTTCCACCTGATTTCAGAGTTTCCCACATGCCTTCTGGTGAACTCTAGCTGGGATTTCATGTAAGTTTTTTTTAAAACAGTGGCTTTCTCTTTGCTACTCTTCCATAAAGCTACGACCGGTGAAGCACCCGGGCAACAGTTGTTGTATGTGCAGTCTCTCCCAACTCAGCCACTGAAGCTTGTAACTCCTCCAGAGGTCTTTCTGCGGCTTCCTTCACTAGACTCCTTTTTGCATGGCCTCTCAGTTTCTGCGGCCTGCTCTGAACAGAATTATAGCGGGGCCATATTCTTCCCATTTCTCAATGACGGACTTAACTGTTCTCCAACGGGTATTAAGTAACTCGGAAATTTTCTTGTTTCCACCTTCTGGCTTGTGCTTTTCAATAATCTTTTTGTAGAGTTACTCAGAGTGTTCTTTTGTCATCATGGTGTAGTTTTTGCCAGGATACTGACTTACCAGCAATTCGACCTTCCAGATACAGGTAGGTGTATACTTATAGTGTGCAGTCAATGTGTATATTCAATTGAGTGTTATCAATTGAAACACCTTGACTACACACTATAATCTTCATTTAAGTAATTATGTGACTTGTAAAACCAATTGGCTGCATCAGTGATGACTTGTTGAGTCATTTTAAAGGGGGCAAATACTTACGCAATCAATTATTTTGTGTTTTATATTTCTAATTAATTTAAATCACTTTGTGGAGATCTGTTTTCACTTTAACACAAAAAATTCTTTTTCTGTTGATCAGTTGATCAGTATAAACAAAAGCCAAGTTAAATCCACTGTGATTCAATGTTGTAAAACAATAAAACATGAAAACTTCCAAGAGGAGGGGGGAGGGTGAATACGTTTTATAGGCGCTGTAGGCAACCAAACGAAACAAAGTTCCTCTGGGCCATGTATCACACACAGCATATAAAACAAAATATTACCACAAATAAGTTGATACAATAAAATTCAAAATGCATGTGAAGTATGCAGATTAGGTAAACAGTAAACAGTAATCAGATTGCAATTTTAGTGACGAGACTTCAGTCGTGTCAAGGTATTTATTAGTCTCACAGCCTGAGGGAAGAAGCTGTTATGCAGTGCGGCAATGCTAGTCCTGATGCTCCTGTACTTGCTTCCTGACAGTAATGAGTCAAAGAGATTGTGGGATGGGTGGTAGGGATCGTCAACCATGCTTTAGGACTTTTGTATACAACGCTTGAGGTAAATGTCACAAATAAGGAGGGTGGAGACTGCTGTGATCCTCTCCCAGGTCTTTACTATCCTCTGTAGTTACTCACTTCACTTAGAGAATACAGGATTTAAGATCTTAAAACATCGGCCAGAATTAGGCCATTCAGTCTGCTCCACCATTCCATCATGGCTGATTTATTATCCCTCTCAAGCCCATTTTCCTATCTTATCCCAACAACCTTTGACGGCCAGGACTGAGCAAGAACCTATCAACCTCTGCTTTAAATATACTCAGTGACTTGATTCACAGATTCACTGCCCTCTAGCTGAAGAAATTCCTCCTCATCTCTGTTCTAAAGGACATCCCTCTGTTCTGAGGCTGTGCCCTCTGATCCTACACTTCTCCGCTATGGGAAATATCCTCTCCACTCTATCTCCCCTTCATTCTTCTAAACTCTGGTGAGTACAGGCCCAGAGCTAGCTGATGCTCCTCAGACATTTCACACCTAGTTTCATTCAACTGAATTTTAATGTAACTTGCTCTTAGAAACAATCTGTGTAACTGAAAAACAAATAAAGGCAGGAAAGTATGTTAGATATGTGAGTTATGACGAAAGGAATAAATGGCTGGAGTCACTTAGTACTTCAGTGTTAGGATGTTTATTAGATGCATCAAAGATCAAACTTACAAAAATTAGCTAATATAGTGAGAACCGCCAATATTTACAGAAGGGTATCTACCTAAAACCACAATATGTAGCTCCATACTATTTTTATCCAGTGTGAACTCCTCATAGCCCTGACCTTTCTTCCTGACTACAGCTCCGTTTTTTAACAGCAGGTCACACCATCCTTAATTAGCATCATAGTTATTTTAGACTACACATGAATCAGAATACGACGCACCCCACAATGTAGTTACAATCAAATTACAAAATAAGCACAAGCACCTAACTCAAGTACAGTATACAAACAACATATACACATTTATCCATTCCGATTACTAAAGAAATGGAATATTTTGCTGTGTATGGCAGGAAAAGCAACATAAAACGAATCTGACCGTATGAACTCAGTTTATAACCCTTTTTAAGACTAAATCAGAGACGACATTCAAGTGTGCATATTCAGTATGACAACAGCAGAATAAATAGTCAATGTTTATGTGCGTGGGTGTGTGTAAAGAGTGTGTTTACCGAGTGTTCTCCATCACAAAATGGCATGAACATTTTGTTCGGCGGGCTGTCTGTTCAGAGAGGCCAGACAGCATCTGTGGAAAGATAGTACACTCGATGTTTCGGGGTGAGACCATTCGGCAGGGCTTTACCCCCAACTTATTTGTTGTCACAAGGTGCATTCGACCTTATTGGAAGCCTATGCTCAGCTTGGCATGATTTGTGGATATTGAACCGAAATTGACATCCTTAAAGGAATTCTACAATCCTTTGAAAGGCGTCTAGCCGTGGGCACAACATAGCTGAAGTGAAGTGTATGGCCACTCAGACAGGACTGTCATTGAAAGTGCAATAAGGTGTTTCATCCTGAGAGAGGTGGCTGTATCAGCTCAGATGTCTCAGTTGTTGTTTTCTCTTTATGAGCACACTTATCAAAGTGATGGATTGCAGAGCTGAGGAACAGAATGCTTTTCCACTTCTTCCTCTTTCCGTCACCTACTTTGAGACTCAAGCACAGACAGGTCAAGTACGAGACGCGCAGTCAGTCACAAAATAATATTTTTTTCCAATCTTCCCAAATCTCAGAAAATCACCCAACAATCTGTCAACAAGAGATTCTGCAAATGCTTGAAATCCAGAACAACATACACAAGATGCTGGAGGAACTCAGCAGGTCAGACAGCATCTATAGAAATGAATAAACAATCAACTGTTAACTGTTTATTCATTTCCATAGATGCTGCCTGACCCTCTGCATTCCTCCAGCATTTTGTAAGTGCTAATCTGTCAACATGTTTAGTTTATTCTTCAAACACGAGGAAATCTGCAGATGCTGGAAATTCAAACAACAACACACACAAAATGCTGGTGGAACACAGCAGGCCAGGCAGCATCACGAAGGGTCTCGGCCCAAAACGTCGACAGCGCTTCTCCCTATAGATGCTGCCCGGTTTATTCTTCCCTTTTTTATGTTCTCCATCTATAGGAGCTCCTTCGTTATTTTTTTTTTCAGATACTGTGCAGAATAGACAATCCCCCAGTTTTAATCTCAGCCTAATCAGGGACAATTTACAATGACCAATTGACCTACTGATCAGTAAGTCTTTGAACTGTGGGAGGAAAGCAGAGCTCCTGGAGGAAACCATGGAGAAAACGTGCAAACTCCTTACAGGCGGTGACTGAAGTTCAACCCGGGACTGTACTGTAGGGCAACATGCTAACCATTGTGCTACCAGGCCACCCCATTGAAAGTGGGCGAGTATTTCCTCTTGCTCTCACTTCTGTGAAGTCTAGTGACGGCAAGGAAATGTTAGCAGTTCAAAACATGGATGATGGATATGTTTCCAGTAATTTCTAGTCTGCAAGTGGTAATACAAGATCATAGTAAGCTAAAGCAACCTGCGAATAATTTTATGAAATTAGTTTTCATTTTCTCATAAACACACAGAGATACACACCTATACACTGACATATCTAAACACATATTCACAAGCACAGATTAATGCATCAAATGCATGTGTATCTTGATAAGAGTTCTGTGATGGACAGAGAGACACAGGATGAACAGTTTACTGAGTCTTAATAAGATCTGTACAAAACAAAGGAAAATAATAAACACTAAGCCAACAGGGCCGCTAACTAAAAACTAACACCACTATTGCCGCTCAAAAGCAGATCCCTAGAACTAAAGTAATACCGCTCCTTTAACAACATCTATTGAAATCATTAATGTCTTGCCCAGAATGTGGACTAAAGATCAGCAGGAGTGTTGTCAACACTGTGCTTCAATCAAGACTCGACAAGACTGAAACAAAAAGGGCATTAATGGAAGTTAGAGAAATCAATGTTCATGCCATCAGGTTGGAGACTACTCAGACAGAATATAAGGTGTTGTTCCTCCAGCCTGAGTGTGTCCCTCCTCCCCTTCTTACCCCATCCCTTATTCATTTATTTATTATTATTATTTTCACTTTTTTCTCTCTATGTCCCTCTCACTATCACTCCTTGCCTGCTCTTCATCTTCCTCTGGTGCTCCCCTCCCCCTTTCTTTCTCCCGAGGCCTCCCATCCCATGATCCTTTCCCTCCTCCAGCTATGTATCCCTTTTGACAATCAACTTTCCAGCTCTTAGCTTCATCTCTTCCCCTCTTGTCTTCTCCTATCATTTCAGATCTTCCCCTCCCCTTCCCACTGTCAAATCTCTTACTATCTCTTCTTGCAGTCAGTCCTGACGAAGGGTCTCGGCCCAAAACGTTGACTGTATTTCTTCCTGTAGATGCTGCCTGGCCTGCCACGTTCCACCAGCATTTTGTGTGTGTTGCTTGAATTTCCAGCATTTGCAGATTTCCTCGTGATTGCCTAATTAGCTGGAATGTGAGCATTCTCACATGTGAGATTGCGATCTTCTTTCAGCTGCCCGCCTGCGAGACATCATTATGCCCCTTTAGGTCTCAGGGAATGACTTGAACAGATCATTTTAATTTTTCAGCCTTCCTCTAAAAAATATATATGAAATATAAATGCTAATGCAAGGATGCACTATCTAAAATGTAAATATTTGTGAACAATTACCATGTTCTGATCTATCTTTCTTTTACTTTCCACAGTGTCCGATTTAGGCTCAAATGACAAAAGATATCTTCCTGCAATCTGAAAACTACAGGAGACTTTGTTTACAGAATCTGCCCAAGTGCGGAAATTCCATGGGAGGAGTGCCAGGACTTGCCTTTGTTCCCAGTGGACAGGCAAGCACTATAATGAACGAGAAAGAAAGCCACAACTGCTTGGAATCTGAAACAAAGATAGTTAAAGCTCAGCAGATCCACTGGTGCAGCACCTGCCAGGGGGTGTGATACATCCATTAAACTGGGAATATAGAATGCCTGCAAATCATGACAGATTGACTGATACTGTTTCTGATAGTTTGCTTCCTGAAGATGACTGACGTTCTTACGCTGGCTTTCCTAATATACCGCACAGAACTTGCTTCTGGAAATTCATCTCCAGAATTCCCCAGAACGATATGAGGGACCAGGGAGGAAGGAATCCAAATCAGAATTAGAATCAGAATCAGGTTTTATGTCATGAAATTTGTTGTTTTGTGGCAACAGTGCATTACGATATAACATAATATATTAGCAACGAGAGCTTACAATAAGAAATATATTATTAAAAATTGAATTTGCGCAAAAAAGAGCAAAAAGAATAGAAAAAAAAATATTGAGGTGGTATTCACTGCCGACTTAGAAATCTGGTGGCTTTTGGTCAATGATGTCTAGGTTATGGTCCAGGCGCAGGTTGATGCGACCAGGCAGATTATAGGCTTGGCATGGGCTAGATGGGCCAAAGGGCCTGTTTCTGTGCTGTGTTCTGTGACTCAATGGGCAGTGTCAGAATAATGTGCTCTTATCTATTCTCTGCAAGGATGAGCCAAGTCTCGAGTTAAGAATAATGAGAACAGTGTGGAAAGCTTGAACGAGCTCGGGCTTTTCCCTTGCAAGTTATGGAAGATGAGAGGCGACTTGATAGATGTGTATAAGATCTTAACTTTCATAGAGTGAACAGCCAGAGCCTTTACTTCCCAGGGCATCAGCAGCAAATAGCAGAGGACATCTTTTACAGGCGGGTGGAAGAACATTTAGGGCAGAAGATGTCAGGGGTAGTTTTTTTTTAAACAGAGAATGGTGGTACCTGGAATGCCCTGCCAGGGGTGGTGAGAGAGGCAAATACATTTGGGGCATTTATACATTAATGAGCAATATGTGAGGGAAGGGTGAGATTGTGTATTAGGTTAAAATGTCAGCACGACATTGTGGGCCGAAGGGCCTGTACTGTGCTGTACTATGACCTACAATACTGTACAAAGCCTTCAGCACAGTTCAAGGTACATTTATTATCATTGTAGATATATAACCGTGAGATTTGCCTTGTTACAGGTAGCCACAAAACAAAGAAACCCAAAAGAACGAATAAAAGACCATGAAGAACCCAATGTGCAGAGAGAAAAGAAACAAATCATGCAAGCAATGAAAGTAAACAAATAGCATTTAGAGCAAAAGTGAGTCCACAGACACCATGACTGGAGCTGCCGCAGCCACAGCTTCATTTCAGCGCAGAGCTGAGTAAATATCGTGGAATATTCAGTCATGGATCTGGAGAATGTGGACCAGGCCACAGCCTGAGCCTCAGTTCAGCACAGAGCTGAGTAAACATTGTGGAGCAGCAAGCAGAATGGCCTGACCCTCGCCCCTTATCCTGACACCCTACCTTTTCAATCCATCTGGCCCAGCGTTTGTATCATTAGGTCATTCCTCACACTAGGTCCCGGGCCTATCACATTGGTGTGCTCCAGGCCTGGACCACGCTGCCAAGTTTTAGCCTGTACCCAACCTTTCCAAATCAGCCTGGTGCTTAGATCAATCAAACATTGCTCTTGGCTTCGGTGGACGGGCCTCGAATCCATCTCCCCTCCACTCCACTCAAGCTGATTTTGCTTCAAATATGTTTCAGCCTCACCCTGACTTTGCCTCGAACATACTTTGACCTCACCTATACTTTGCCTCACAACTGCATGTTTCAGCCCTTGACTCAGCTTCTCCTTCGCTTGCCTCTCCATTGTTTGCACTGATTGTAAGTTTGAGAAGAAGCTGTTGTTAATAAAGTATTTAGTTATATTCTTTGTTTTGTTTGCCACCAGTAAGTGTCACTGGGCATCATAAGCACCACCTTAAACCAGCATATATATAGTCAGGACACCTAATATTTTGCACTGACTGTAATAATTTTATGTATTGCACTGTACTGCTGCCTCAAAAAAAAACACAATTCATGACACATGTGAGTGTCATACACTTTTCTACAGGGGCACAATTGAGAGCATCCTGACTGGCTGTGTCACTGCCTGGTATGGAAACTGTATCTCCCTTAATCTGAGGATTCTGCAGAGAGTGGTGTGGGTAGCCCAGCAAATCTGTAGTTGTGAACTTCCCATGATTCAGGACATTTGCAAAGACAGGTGTGAAAAAAGGGCCTGAAGGATCATCGGGGACCGAAGTCACCCTGACCACAAACTGTTCCAGCAGCTACCATCCGAGAAATGGTACCACAGCATAAAAGCCAGGACCAACAGTCTCCAGGGCAGTTCCTTCCACCAGGCCATCAGACTGATTAACTCACACTGATTTGAGTGTATTTCTATGTTACATTTATTATAAATTACTATGAATGCACATTGCACATTTAGATGAAGGTGTAACATAAAGATATTTACTCCTCATGTATGTGAAGGATGTAAGAAATAAAGTAAATTCAATTAAAAAAATTCAAGAATTCTGATATGGGTCTCTATTTTGGGCTGCAAGTGAGAAGGGGCAGGAAGAGAGGAATCATGGTTGCAGAAAGTGAAAGGGAAAGGGGAGGGAGTGGGATGCTGTGGTGAACTTTGTGCCTGTCTGGACACGCCCCCTTCTGACTGCTCCTGTGGCTCCTCCCACAGGCCCCTGTATAAAGGCGGTTCAGGTCTAATCCTCTGCCTCATTCTCCAGGATGTAATATGATGGTCACTCACTGCTGGTTCCTTCTTCAGTCAATAAAATTGATGCACCATCAATAACTCACACTGAGACGTAAGGCGAGATATCAGCTTTTATTGACTGAAGAAGGAACCAGCAGTGAGTGACCATCATATTACATCCTGGAGAATGAGGCAGACCACTACCCTGAACACTCTCTGGTAACTACGAACCCTGTACCCGAGGTGACACCGCGCTCACCAGGCCCTACATGGACTCCTCATGACACCTATATACCAGGTGCCTCGCACATGCATGAGCTGGAACCAGCACAACCTCCGTCTCCTGTGCAATCTCCAATGTTGCTGGCATCGGTGCAATCACAGTCGGTGCTACGTAGATCGCAGCGACAGATTTGACCACCTGATAGACTTGACCTGTAAGAAACTTCGCCACATGGGGACTCTTTCAAACAAAGGGGGGGTGAATGTGGTGAACTATGTGCCTGTCTGGACACGCCCCCTTCTGACTGCTCCTGTGGCTCCTCCCACAGGCCCCTGTATAAAGGCGGTTCAGGTCTAATCCTCTGCCTCATTCTCCAGGATGTAATATGATGGTCACTCACTGCTGGTTCCTTCTTCAGTCAATAAAAGCCGATATCTCGCCTTACGTCTCAGTGTGAGTTATTGATGGTGCATCAGATGCGCCAGAGAGACATTCTGTTATGATCAATAAACCAATTGTTTGGAATCAAATAACCTGGCCTGGTGTCGCAGGTCTCAGTATGTCTACGCCCACGTCTGGCATTCCTTCTCTGTCACATACCCACACACCACCTGCAGGGCTCCACCCTCACTATTCCCAACATCTTTTGCTCCCACCACATTTACAAACTCACTCTCTGCTTCACATTAACAAATAGAGTACTGTGCAAAAGTCTCAGGCACCCTAGCTATATTGAGTATAGCTGTGCCTAAGACTTTTGTACGATACTGTAGACACTATAAATGTGTTCAAACTGCCAGTCACAGGTGAAAAATGTGGTGGTGAGGTTTTGAGGTTTTGCCACGAACGCTGCCTTTAAAGGAGCTGCCATGCTTGCTTATAAGTTTCCTTCCAGCAACCAACTTAGATTGATTTCTTTGTCATTTATTTTCAATTCTGGATATTCTTCCTCCCTTGCCAACCCATCAAGTTATGCCAGGCTGCATTGTCATAAAAAAGTCCTCTATAAACTTGAGGAATAATCCTCGTTCCAGGCAGGCTTTGGTGTCTGGACTGAAATTAACAACTCCTATAACAATCCACTTCACTACCAGACACAGCAACACAGGGACAGCCCTTCAATCCACAATGTTGTGCCAAAATAATTAAATTATCCAACTAAATTAATGGTCATTTACTTAAGAGTGTGGATGAACAAAGGGAACTTGGGGTTCAAATCCATACATCCCTCAGGGTTGCTGCGCAGGTTGATGGGGTAGTTAAGAAGGCCTATGGGATGCTAGGCTTCATTAACAGGGGGATTGAGTTCAAGAGTAGAGACATCATGTTGCAACTCTACAAATCTCTGGTGAGACAGCACTTAGATTATTGTGTTCAATTCTGGTCACCTCATTATAGGAAGGATGTGGAAGCTACGGAGAGGGTGCAGAGGAGATTTACCAGGATGTTGCTTGGTTTGGAGAACAAGTCATATGAAGCAAGGTTAGCAGAGCTGAGACTTTTCTCTTTGGAGCGTAGAAGAACGAGAGGGGACTTGATAGAGGTCTACAAAATTATGAGAGGTATAGATAGTGTGGATAGTCAGTACCTGTTTCCCAGGGCACCAATAGAAAACACCAGAGGGCATATGTGTAAAATTAAGGGAGGGAAGTTTAGGGGAGACATCAGGGGTAAGTTTTTTACTCAAAGGGTTGTGAGTGCCTGGAATGACTTGCCAGGGATGATGGTGGAGGCTAAAACATTAGGGGTATTTAAGAGCCTCTTGGACAGGCACATGGATGAAAGAAAAATAGAGGGTTTTGGCATAGTGTGGGTTTGGTACTTTTTTTTAAGGATTAGATGGGTTGGCACAACATGGAGGGCTAAAAGGCCTGTGCTGTGCTGTAGTGTTCTATGGTTCTATTTTTTAAACTAATCCATTCAACTTACACAATGTCTGATATCCCTTCATTTCCTGCACATACATGTTCCTATCTAAAAGCCTTTTGAACAAATTAATGATATTTGCCTCCACAACCAGCCCCAGCCCAGGAACCCCTCACACTTGTTAGCGTGGCAGTTAGCACAATGCTATAACAGCTTGGGGCATCGGAGTTGGGAGTTCATTTCTGACGTTGTCTGTCAGAGCTTTCTGTGTCATTCCTGTGAGCACATGGATTTGCTCCAGGTGCTCTGGTTTCTGCCCACAGTACCAGGTCACAGGTTCTTTGGTCGGTGTTGACAAAGAGTTAAATAAGTGAGTTGCTGGGCAGTGTGGCTCGCTGCACTGAGGGATCCGTTCCACAATCTACCTTTCTATAAAGTAATGAAATAAGTGAAAATAAATAGCCTATGGAGTTTGAGGCCCGAATTTGAATTGCACCACAGCAGTTGGGGAATTTAAACTCAAGGAAATGAATGAACCTAAGATTAAGACCATAAGATATAGGTGCAGAAGTAGGCCATTCGGCCCATCGAGTCTACTTCAGCATTCAATTATGAGCTGATCCAATTCTTCCAGTTATCCCCACTACCCTGCCTTCACCCTTTGATGCCCTGGCTAATCAATTAAAGGATAGTATTGACCAAAGTGACCATGGAACCACTGAATTATTGTAAAACAAAAGCAAGCTCATTCAGTAACATAGAACATAGACCAGTGCAATGTTATTACAGCCTGGGGCATTGGAGCTCCGTTCCAAAACCCTATGTAAGAACTTTGTACGCCCTTACGTTGGTTTCTTCTAGTTGCTCCATTTTTCTCCCACAGTCCAAAGACTAGGGTTAAATATGGTCAACCTTAAGGTTGGTAAGGCCTTTTCCACGCTGTATTTCTAAGTAAACAATCAAAATGAAAAACTTGCCCACACATCACTTTTAAGTTTACCACTTCACACCTTAAATGCTTGCCCTCAGGGAATGAGATCTGTTGTCCTTACCCAGTTTGGCCAAAATGACAATCAAAACTCACAAATAACATCAGGCCTCAGGAAAAGCCAGGGTGCCAAAAATGATTGATGATAAGCTCCAACACTGGCAGCAATGGTCACATTCTTTTTAAGTTTGTCTAGAACATGAGACCAAATAAAGAAAAGCAATGGAAGCTTCTTTCAAATATTTACATTAAGAATTCAACCTCCTGAATTAATAGTTATTTTGCTTTTCCCTCTTTCAGTGCTTTCCCATTGATTTCAGTCAGGCTGAGATAAAGTGGATGCTTCCGATTGCTGGGGAGTCCAGGACCAGGGACATACCCTCAGAATAAAGGGTATTTAGAACAGAGATGGGAAAATGTTGGAGTCCATTATTAAGGATGATGTTTTAAGGTACTTGGAGACCAATGATAAAATAAGTCAAAGTCAGCATGGTTTCTGTGAAGGGAAATCATGCCTGACAAATCTGTTAGAGTTCTTTCAGGAAGTAACAAGCAGGGTGGATAAAGCAGAGGCAGTGGATGTCACTTACTTAGATTTTCAAAAGGCATTTGATAAGGTGTTGCATCTTTATTCTTTGGAGCGTAAAAGGTCGAGGGGGGACTTGATAGAAGTATTTAAAATTATGAGGGGGGTAGATAGAGTTGACGTGGATAGGCTGTTTCCATTGAGAGTAGGGGAGATTTAAACAAGAGGACATGAGTTGAGAGTTAGGGGGCAAAAGCTTAGGGGTAACACAAGGGGGAACTTCTTTACTCAGTGAATGGTAGCTGTGTGGAACGAGCTTCCAGTAGAAGTGGTAGAGGCAGGTTTGATATTGTCATTTAAAAAAAAATTGGATAGGTACATGGACAGGAAAGGAATGGAGGGTTATGGGCTGAGTGCAGGTTGGTGGGATTAGGTGAGAGTAAGCATTTGGCATGGACGAAAAGGGCCAAGATGGCCTGTTTCCGTGCTGTAATTGTTATATGGTTATATGTTATATATGAGGTTGCTTAAACAATCATGTTACAGGAAAAAATACTGGAATAGATAGGAGAATAGCTAACAAGCAGGAGGCAATGAGTGAGAATGAAGTGAGCCCTTTCTGGTCGGCTGCCAGCGACTAGTGGTGTCCCTCAGGGGTCAGTATTGGGACCGCTACTTTTCACATTGTTTATCAATGTTTTTGATAATGGAATTGATGGCTTTGTGGCAAAGTTTGTGGATGATACGAAGATGGGTGGAGGGACAAGTAATGCTGAAGAAGCAATGTGATTGCAGCTGGATGAAGACAAATTGGAAGAATGGGCAAAATAGTGGCAGATGTAATACAGAGTTGGGATAATGTATGATGATGCATTTTGTTATAAGGAACAATAGTGCCGACTATTATCTAAAAGGGGAGAAGGTTCAAACATCAGATGTGCAAATGCAATGTTGACATTCATTTCTAGGGGAATGGAATATAGAAGCAATTAGATGATGCTGAGCCTTTATAAGACACTAGTCAGGCCACACTTGGAATATTGACAACAGTTTTGGGCCCCATATATCAGAAAGGATGCATTATCATTGGAGAGAGTATAGGTGGTTCACAAGGATGATTCTGGTCAGGAGATTCACGAGCTTGATCCTGGGAATGAAGGGGTTAACGCATGAAGAATGTTTGGTAGCTTTGGGCCTGTACTCACTGGAATTTAGAAGAATGCTGGGGTATCTCATAGAGACCTACCAAATGTTGAAAGGGCTGTATAGGATGGATGTGGAGAGAATGTTTCTATAGTGGGAGTTTCGAGAACTAGAGGAAGAGAAAATACAAAAATACTGAGACACAAGGGGACTTGTGAGTCCTTGTGCAGGAATCCTTAATGTTTAACTTGCAGGTTGAGTCTGTGGTGAGGAAGGCAATTGCAATGTCAGTATTAATTTCAAGAAGATGAGAATATAAAAGCAAGGATGTAATGTTGAAACATTATAAAGCACTGGTGAGGATTCACCTGGAGTGTTGTGAGCACATTTGGGCCCTTTATCTTATAAATGATGTGCTGAAACTGGAGAGGGCTCACAGGAGTTTCAGGAGAATGATTCCAGGATTGAATATCTTGCCATATGAAGAGCGATTGATGGCTCTGGGCCTGAATTCACTGGAATTCAGAAGAATGACAGTTGAGCTGATTGAAACTTATTGAATGGTGAAAGGCCTCGATGAATGGATGTGGAGTGAATGGTTGCTATGGTGGGAGAGTCTAAGACCAGAGGACACAGCCTCAGAATAGAGGAGTGCCCTTTTAGTAGGGAGATGGGCAAGAATTTCTTTAGCCAGAGGGTGGAGAAACTGTGGAATTCTTTGCCACAGGCAGCTGTGGAGGCTAAATCTTTTGTATGCTAAAGGCAATGGGTGATGCATGCTTGATTGGTCAGGGTATGAAGGGATAAGGCAGGAATATGGGGCTGAGAAAAAAATTGGATCAATGATGATAAAATAGCATAGAATGGCCTAATTCTGGTCCTACATCTTATGGTCTTATGGTATCTGTGGAGGGACAAATAGTTAAATTGTCAAACCCTTAATACTTTACTGGAACAAAACAAAACAAGTGAAAGACAAAAATAACGCAGATGCCAGAAGCAGAAAATCAAACAGAAGATGCTGGTCAGACAAAGGATCTTGACACTTAAACACTGACAGCCTTTCTCTTCCTACAGTTTGTGTGTTGGTGAGTCTTTCCAAATAGGTACTGGTAATCAAAGAATTTATTCGTTTTCATAGATGCTGCATTTTGTGTGTTATACACTAGGCTCTAGGATATAGTTCCTGGTGGTGTTGATGATGAAAAATAAAAGTGATGAATCTACTGAAAGAAAACACGAATCTTGGAAGACAACCAAATTGTTACTGTGATGACCCTGCTGAACTTTCCCGGTGGGGAAGATCTCCAAGGAAGAACATGTTTTTTCCATAGCTTTGAGGAATTCTTTGAGACTTCACTCACTTATTCTGATACCATAAGACATACGAGCAGAATTAGGCCATTCAGCACATTGAGTCTGCTCAGCCATTTCATCATGGCTGTTTCTGGATCCCACTCAACCCCATACACCTGCCGTCTCATCATATCCTTTGATGCTCTGACTGATCAGGAAATGATGACACTTCCTCCTTAAATATATTCACAGATTTGGCTTCCAACGCAGTCTGTGGCACAGCATTCCACAGATTCACTACTCTCTGGTTAAAAAAATTATCCTCCTTACCTCTGTTCTAAAAGGTCACCTCTGTGCCTTCTAGTTCTGGATACACCCATCATAGGAAACATCTTCTCCACATCCACCCTATCTGGTCCTTTCAAAATTCTGTAGGCTTCTATGAGATCACCCAGCATTCTTCTAAATTCCAGAGTACAGGCACAACACTGCCCGATGCATCTCATATGTTCACCCCTTCATTCCCAGAATCATTCTCGTGAACCTCTTCTGGACTCTCTCCAATGAAAACACAGCTTTTCTGAAATAAGCCCCAGCACTAAGCCAAATGCAGCTTGTCTAGTGCTTTATAAAGGCTCAGCATTATCTCCTTGCTTTTATATTCTATTCCCCTCAAAATAAATGCCAACATTGTTTTTGCCTTCTTTACCACAGACTCAACCTGTAAATTAACCTTCTGGGAACCTTGCACGAGGGCTCCTAAGTCCCTCTGCACTTTTGATGTTTGATTTTTCTCCACATTTAGATAATAGTCAACACAATTGTTCCTTTTATCAAAATGTTTACTATACATTTCCCAGCATTATATTCCATCTGCCACTATTTTGTCCATTCGTCCAATTTGTCTAAGTCCTGCTGCAATCTCATTGCTTCCTCAGCATTACCTACCCCTCCAGTTATCTTTGTATCATCCGCAAACTTTGCCATAAAGCCATCAATTCCATTATTGAAATCATTGACAAACAATGTGAAAAGTAGTGGTCCTTATACTGACCCCTGGGGAACACCACTAGTCACTGGCAGCTAGCCAGAAAGGCTCCCTTTATTCTCACTCACTGCCTCCTGCTTGTCAGCCATTCCACTATCCACGCCAGTATCTTTCCCGTAACGCCATAGGATTTTTATATTGTTAAGCAGCCTCATGCATGGCACCTTATCAAATGCCTTTTAAAAATCCAAGTAAATGACATCCACTGCCTCCTTTGTCCACCCTGCTTGTTACTTCATCAAAGAACTCCAACAGATTTGTCAGGCAAGATTTCTCTTCTCAGAAACCAAACTGACTTTCACCTATTTTATCATTAATCTCCAAGTTCCCCAAAACCTCATCCTTGATAATAGACTCCAACACTTTCCCAACAACTGATAACAGACTAATTGGCCTATAATTTCCTTTCTTTTGCCTTTCTCCCTTCATAAGAGTGGAGTGACATTTACAATTTTCTACTCCTCTGAGACCATGCCAAAATCAAGTGATTCTTCAAAGATCATGATCAATGCATCCGTTACCTCTTCATCTCTTTAGTCTCTCTAGGTGACTTATCCATCTTAAGACCTTTGAGTTTGCCTAGCACTTTTTCCTTTGTTAATAGCAATGTCACTCACTCCTGCTCCCTGACGCTCATGAACTTCTGGTACACTGCTAGTGTCTTCCAAGTGAAGACTGATGCAAAGTACTCATTAAATTCATCTGCCATTTCTTTCTCCGCCTATACTACCCCACCAGCATCACTTTCCAGTGGTCCAATATCAACTCTCACCTCATTTTTTTCTCATCATAAAGCTGAAAAATGTTTAGTATCTACTGCTTTATATTATTGGCGAGATTGCTTTCATATTTCATTTTTTCCATTCTTATAGCTTCCTTTTGTTGGATTTTGAAAGCTTCCCAATCATCCAACTTCCCAGTCAAGTTTTGCTACTTTATAAGCCCTTTTCTTGGCTTTCGTGCAGTTCTTAACTTTCTTTCTTACAACTATCCTTGTAAGCGGAACAAGTGATACACCTGCCCTTACACTTCCTCCCTCACCACCATTCAGGGCCCCAGACAGTCCTTCCAGGTGAGGCGACACTTCACCTGTGAGTCGGCTGGTGTGGTATACTGCGTCCGGTGCTCCTGGTGTGGCCTTTTATATATTGCTGAGACCCGACGCAGACTGGGAGACCGTTTCGCTGAACACCTACACTCGGTCCACCAGAAAAAGCAGGATCTCCCAGTGGCCACACATTTTAACTCCACGTCCCATTCCCATTCTGATATGTCTATCCATGGCCTCCTCTATTGCCAAAATGAATCCAAACTCAGGTTGGAGGAACAACACCTTATATACCGGCTGGGTAGCCTCCAATCTGAAGGCATGAACATTGACTTCTCTAACTTCCGATAATGCCCCTCCTCCCCTTCTTACTCCATCCCTGACATATTTAGCTGTTTGTTTGTTTGATTTTTTTCTCTCTCTCTGCCTGTCACTCTGCCTGTTCTCCACCTCCTTCTGGTGCTCCCCCCCCCTTTTCTTTCCCCAGAGGCCTCCCGTCCCATGATCCTTTCCCTTCTCCAGCTCTATATCACCTTCACCAATCACCTTTCCAGCTCTTAGCTTCATCCCACCCCCTCCGGTCTTCTCCTATCATTTTGCATTTCCCCCTCCCCCCACTACTTTCAAATCTCTTACTATCTTTCCTTTCAGTTAGTCCTGACGAAGGGTCTCGTCTCGAAATGTCGACAGTGCTTCTCCCTATAGATGCTGTCTGGCCTGCTGTGTTCCAACAGCATTTTGTGTGTGTTGTCTGAATTTCCAGCATCTGCAGATTTCCTCGTGTTTGCTCTTAACTTCCTTTGCCAGTCATGGTTGCCTACCCCTGTCAGTTGAGATCTTCTGTTCTGGGACATATCTATCCTGTTTCTTCTGAACTATTCCCAGAAACTTCAGCCATCTCTGCTCTGCCATAATCCCCATCAGTATCCTCCTCCAATCCACCTGGAATGTGCTGGAATTCTCTTTGTATTTTCAGGCAATGTAATACTTCTGTCCAATTTAATAAGATATGGATTTAAATCACTCCATCTATGCAACTTTGCAGAGCTGAGTGCTCCAGTCTATAAATATAAACTACACAGGTGCCCTCCAGTACTACTGCCCCTTCAAGATCGATTCAAGATTCAAGTTTGTTTAGTCATTTCTTTGTCTCCTTTGCCCACCCTGCTTGTTACTTCCTCAAAGAATCTAACAGATTTGTCGGGCAAGATTTCCGTTCTCAGAAACCATGCTGACTTTGACTTATTTTATCATTAATCTCCAAGTTCACTGAAACCTCTTCCTTGATAATAGACTCCAAAACCCTCCCAATCAAGTGTAAAGAAGAACTGAGCATTTGTCCCCAGATCCATTGCAGCACAAAATAATGGATAATATTGTAGGGTACTTGCATCCTGTGCTGTGCATTAATTATGTTTATTATGGTCACTAGCCTATTTCGTGTGGAGGGGCTGCATAGTAAAAGTGAAAGGAATAAGATAAATATTTGTGGTAATTTGTGACCTGGTACTGGCGGAGGTCATATCTTTGATGCCCACTTAATATCACTGAATAATGCTTAACTTACATTTGGGTATGCTTAAGTTCATCGCTTCAAGATTGTATGTTTGGTAATTGCAGATAATGAAATGAATAAAGGATTTGACACTTTGGAACGATCATTATGTTGGAGCTAAGGGTGAGGCCGAGGTATAACAACCTCGGGGTGGTCACACGCTGGCGGCAATTGTCTTGTTTTGACTTTGATTTAGTTTTGTCACTACAAAGATGATGAACACAATAATAAAAAAACAATAAATATAAATACTAAGAAAACATATTCTCAGATTGATTATATGCATAGATAGATTTCTAAACTGTTTCGAGTTTCAGTGGCTTGATATTTAACATTCTATGTGTTATTACCTCGTTTCTCGCACATTTTGTTTTTGATGTTTTCTTTCAACGGGTTCCATGGCGATTCATTGTTTTGTGGCTGTCTGCGAGAAGATGAATCTCTGGATTGTATACTGTTTACATACTTTGGTAGCAAAAGTACCTTGACTTTGACTTTGTATGTCCATAAAGTGACGCTAGGCACAGGAGTGTCTGTATATAAGGTGACTGACAGGAAATGATACAATAATGGTAGAGAGATGGGCTAGTGGGTGGAGGTGTTGATCAGACTTACTGCTTGGGGAAAGTAACTGTTTGCAATAGCCTTTACCAGTACAGCCTCAGCAAACAGACAACCTGTCATCTGGTTTGACGTGAAACAGAGTACAAAGCAAACAAAAAAAAGTTGAGTATCTTTTAAAAATGAAAGGGAAAAAAAAACGTTTGTTGTAAGAACTCATTTGTTTTTCTTTCTCCCATCCATCTCCATCTTAATGATAGTGTCTCTGCTTTTGTTTTTACTCTCTCTCTACTGATGTTTCTCTCTAAGTCCTGCTAGCTTACTGATACTTGGGAGCAGCTAACTTGTGTGAAAATCTTTAATTCAGTAGCAGACACATGACTGCAGAGTAGTAGCTTTTAGAGAACATTCACACCATCACTGAACTGTTCCCAAAATCTATGGACTCTTTCAAGGACTCTTCATCTCTTGCTTGCCATATCTATTGTTTATTTATTGTTACCTGTATTATATTTCCTTTTGTATTTGCACTGTTTGTTACCTTTTGCATATTGATTGTTAGTCTGTCTTTGTTGTTTGTGGTGTTCATTAATTCTATTGTGTTTCTTTGTGTCTACTGTGAATGCCCACATGAAAATGAATCTCAGGGTTATATATGCTGACGTATAGGTTTGTCATACTGTATGACATGGGCAATCATTGTCTTTCTGTGGCCATGATTGTGCTTGGCAAATTTGTCTACAGAAGTGGTTTGCCATTGCCTTCTCCTGGGCAGTGTCCTACAAGAGAGGTGACCCCAGCCATTATCAATACTCTCCAGAGATTGACTTCCTGGTGTCAGTGATCGTACAACACATAACCAGGACTTGTGACATGCACCAGTTGCTCATACAACCATCCACCACCTGCTCCCATGACTTCATTTACCCCTATTCAAGGGGCTAAGCAGGTGTTACACCTTGCCCAAGGGTGACCTGCAGGCAAGCAGAGGGAAGGAGCACCTTGCACCACTACTCTGCCACATATACATACTTCCATAATAAACTTTAACAAAATTGTCAGAACAACAAGTGCAAATCAATCAGCAATAACTGCAAGTTGTTTATAATGTTGGTGAGGGTGACAGGACAGGAGAAGCATTTTTTTCCACAGCTCAATGCATGCTTACAGGTATCAGCCAAAAGCTTCCCTTTAAATTTCAAACCCTGCCTACTCAGTGGCCACTTATTAGTACAGGAGTGGAACCCAGTGTGATTTTCTGCTGCTGTAGCCCAACTACTTTAAGGTTTCATGTGTTGTACATGCAGAGATGCTGTTGTCTTCCTGTCAGCTTGAACCAGTCTGAACACACCTCTCTGACCTCCCTCATTAACAAGTGATTTTGCCTACAGAACTGTCGCTCACTGTATGTGTGTGTGTGTTTTTTTTTCTTTTTCACCCATATCTCCGTAAACTCTAGAGAGCACTGTGTGTGAAAATCCCAGAAGCACAACAGATTTTTCAATGCAGAAACCATCCTGTCTGGCACCAACAACTATTCCATGTTAGAAGTCACTTAGATCACATTTCTTCCCCATTCTGATGTTTGGCCTGAACAACAACTGAGTCTCTTGACAAAGTCTACATGCTTTTTGCATTGAGCTGCTGCCACATGATTGGCTGACTAGATATTTGCATTAATAAGCAGGTGTACAAAATAACGTAGCCACAGAGTGAATATTTACAGTGGATAGCTTTGTGCATCTGCTAACACAACTGTCGATATGAAACCCAGCACACTTTACACCAGAAGTGTGTATAGGCCCATCATGGGCCAAATTAGAACATTAAATCAGCACTTAAGTTGGCATTTACACTGCTGAATCTTTGTTATTTATTAAATAACATTGGCATCTTCCATCCTCCAAAAGCATCATGCATCTAAGTCATCCTTGATCCTGAGAGGTTGCCAAAGAAGATGAAAGAACATCATGAAATGTAATGCTATTACAGCATTGGCATCAGAGTTCAAAGTTCATAGAAACATAGAATCATAGAAAATAGGTGCAGGAGTATGCCATTCAGCCCTTCAAGCCTGCATTGCCATTCAGTATGATCATGGCTGATCATCCAAATCAGAACCCTGTACCTGCTTTCTCTCCATACCCCCTGATCCCTTTAGCCACAAGGGCCATATCTAACTTCCTCTTAAATATAGCCAATGAATCGGCCTCAACTGTTTCTTGTGGCAGAGAATTCCACAGATTCACCACACTCTGTGTGAAGAAGTTTTTCCTCATCTCGATCCTAAAAGGCTTCCCCTTTATCCTTAAACTGTGACCCCTCGTTCTGGACTTCCCCAACATCGGAAACAATCTTCCTGCATCTAGCCTGTCCAATCCCTTTAGAATCTTATACATTTCAATAAGATCCCCCCACTCAATCTTCTAAATTCCAGTGAGTATAAGCCAAGTCGATCCAGTTTTTCTTCTTATGAAAGTCCTGCCATCCCAGGAATCAATCTGGTGAACCTTCTCTGTACTCCCTCTATGGCAAGAATGTCTTTCCTCAGATTAGGGGACCAAAACTGCACACAATACTCTAGGTGTGGTCTCACCAAGGCCTTGTACAATTGCAGTAAAACCTCCCTGCTCCTGTACTCAAATCCCTTTGCTATGAATGCCAACATACCATTTACCTTTACACTGCCTGCTGTACCTGCATGCCCACCTTCAATGACTGGTGTACAATGACACCCAGGTCTCATTGCACCTCCCCTTTTCCTAATCAGCCACCGTTCAGATAATAATCTGCTTTCCTGTTCTTGCAACCAAAGTGGATAAGATAACCTCACATTTATCCACATTAAATTGCATCTGCCATGAATTTTCCCACTCACCTAACCTATCCAAGTCACCCTGCATCCTTTTAGAATCCTCCTCCCAGCTAACACCGCCGCCCAGCTTCGTGTCATCCGCAAACTTGGAGATGCAGCATTTAATTCCCTCATCTAAGTCATTAATATATATTGTAAACAACTGGGGTCCCAGCACTGAGCCTTGCGGTACTCCACTAGTCACTGCCTGCCATTCTGAAAAGGTCCCGTTTACTCCCACTCTTTGCTTCCTGTCTGCCAACCAATTTTCTATCCACATCAATACCATACCCCCAATACCATGTGCTGTAAGTTTGCACACTAACCTCCTGTGTGGGACCTTGTCAAAAGCCTTTTGAAAATCTCAATGTCCTCTGTGACAAACTGTCAAGTCAGGTTTATCATTATTTAACCATATACAATTATACCGTCAAACAAGAGGATGTTTCTCCACACCAGGGTGTAAAGCACAGCAGTATGCATAACACACAATAACTTAGGAAAGTAGGAATAAAACTTATGGATGAATTACACATAAAGTAAATGTTCTAGGATACAGAACAAATTAACTGGTGACACTTCGAATGCGATGTGGCAGGGAGTTCAGAAGCCTAATGACCTGAGGGAAGAAACTGTTGCTCAACCTGACCATTCTAGTATTTAGGCATTGGAGTCTCCTGCCTGATTATAGAAAGACAGAGAGGATGCTGGATAGATGTGTGGGTTCCTTGATAATACTAAGGGCCTTGTGTAGGCAGTGCTCCTGATAAATGGTCCCGATGAATGGTAAGGAGACCCCTATTATCCTCTTGGCTGTTCTCATAGTCCATTGTAGAGACTCTTGCTCTGATACTCAACTGCTTTCATACCAGATGGAGATAAAGCTTGTCAGAATGCTCTCAATTATGTTCTGGTAAAACACAGTTAAGATGGGAGGGGAGAGCCTTGCTTGCCTTAAACTCCTTAAGAAGTGGATGTGCTGCTATGCCTTCTAGTTCAGGAAGGTGATATTGAGGGACCATGTGAGCTCATCTGTGTTGCAAATTCCCAGGAACTTGGTGCACTTAACTCTCTCAATGAAGGAGCATGTATTCACAGGGGGGGATGGTTCATTTCCACCCTCCTGAAGTCCACAATGATTTCTTTGGTCTTCTCCACATTCAGGCTGAGGTTGTTCTTCTTGCACCAAGCCACCAGCTGCTCGACTTCCTTCCTATACTCTGACTCAGCATCTTGAGAGTTCTTCCCACATGTCCATGTGTTTCCTCCAAGATGTTCCAGTTTCCTCCTACAGTCCAAAGGAAGTACCAGTTAGTTAATTAATTGTTCAATTAATTTAAGTTCAATTTCTGCATCTTCTGCAAGAAATGGTGATCATTCTTCCCACATGTGTGTGTGTTCCCTCCTGGTGCTCCAGTTTCCTTCTGCAGTCCAAAGGACATACTGGTTAGTAGGTTAGTTGGTCCTTGTAAAATGTCTTGTGATTATGCTAGAGTTAAATCGGTGTGTCGCTTGGTGGCATGACTCATTGGGATGGAAGAGCATGGCACGTGTTGCATCTCTAAATAAAATAAATAAGAGCAAGTATTTATAGATACTTGTAACTGCAGAGTCTGAAACAGTTAAAATGAGGAAACCTATAATGTACCACACACTAAATGCTGAAAGAACTCGGCAGGTCAGGCAGCAAATAGATAGGGTAAAGGCAAATCTATAATGCGATGACCAGTGTTTATATTGCTACATCATATCAATTGTTAGTACTCTGAGTCATAAAGTGTTTTTACATTTAACAGTCAGTGAAAGTTTTCCCAGACATATAGTGCCTGCGTTGAACTTGCCACGAAGCACCTTCCACTCTCATAGGATGAGTGCTGTAGAACAATGGGATCTGTGAATATGGATCCATAATTCCTTGAAAGTGACATCACAGGTAGGTAAGGTCATATTGAAAGCTTTTGGCACATTGGCCATCATAAATCAAAGTATTAAGTCCAAAGGATGGGATATTACATTGAAATTGTGTAAGACATTTGTTGTAACAGAACACTGATGCTCCTGTGCCTTTTTGATCACTATTACAATGGTAGATCCTCTGAAACATTTTTTATCATGCATCTCTAGAGATGCGGCTGGTTAGCCCCTCGCTAATAGCTACCGGACTCAGCGGTTTTCTCAGACTCCATCCATCTAGGGTCAATATGATTTGGGTCCAACCAAACCCAAGCGGTTGGAATGACTCACGCACCCAAACTCTTATCTGTTGAATTACTGCCACTCCCGTGCAACCATTGGCAAGAAGTAATAGAACGTACACTGCATACAATGATATCTAAAGTATATTTACAAAATGCAGATTTATCATACATTTAGTAGGAAAAAGAAAAGGAAAAGAAATAAACAGGGCCCATTACAGTGCAAGTGTACACATAAGCAGGAGCCCATCTCAAAGTTGTCATTAACTCACGCGATGGACCCATGGTTTCTGTGAAATTACACACCACCTTCCGAATGTTGCTTGGAATCCACCCTGAAGAAACGGGCTGCCCGATGGGCGTGTTGGTCCTTCCTCCTTGCAGCCATTCATCTGCTCTGTGCACCTTGTTCAACAGGGACAGCATCCTCAGCCATCTTCCCTCCTGTCTCCTTCCAGCTCCAGCCAAAAAAGACCCCAACCACACCAGTGACCGTCACAAAAAACTCTCTGCCCAGTGTTCTCTAGAACCTTCTCCCAATTCCACCATCCTGATTAGATGTCTACACTCCTAAGCATGAACATCAGAACCCCTTATCTTTAGTTCAAACCCCAACATGCTGAAAGCAGAACAGACTGCTCTTACAGACTGCAGCATAGCAGTCAAAATCTTAACCAAGATGTTTTGCCTATAACACATTGTTGAGGCCTGATACAGTGTGCAGTGTTAATTACCTGCCTGCAGGGAAAAATTTCATTGAAAGAGTACAGAGAAATTTTGCTAGGATGTTACCTGCACTTGAAGACCTGAGTTAGAGCAAAGGGTTGAATAGATTAGAGCTTTATTCTCTAGAGCATAGGACAATAAGGGGAGGTCTGATAGAGGTAGTCAACATCATGAGGGGTATGGACAGAAAAAATGCATACAGGCCTTTTCCACTGAGGATGGGTGAGACTAGAACTAGAGGTCATGGGTCAAGGGTGAAAAGTGAAATGTTTAAGGGCAACATTATGGAGAAGTTCTTCACACATAGGATGGTGAAAGAGTGGAATGAGTGGTGGAGCAAACACAAGGAAATCTGAAGATACTGGAAATTCAAACAACAACACACACAAAATGCTGGTGGAACACAGCAGGCCAGGCAGCATCTATAGGGAGAAACACTGTCGACGTTTCGGGCCGAGATCCTTCGTCTTGATGAAGGATCAATGAGTGGTGGATGTGGGTTCAATTTCAACAACTAAGGGAAAATTGGATAAGTACATTGTTAGTAGAGATATGCAGGGCTGTGGCCCAGCTGCAGGTCAATAGGACTAGGCAGATTAAATGGTTCAGCACAGACCAGATGGGCTGAAAGGCCTGTTACTGTGCTGTAGTATTCTCTGATTCTATGATTCAATGATGCCTGGTAAGACAACATTTTTAAATGATGGTAATTGTGATCACATTTATATTGCACAGAGCAGCAAATTTAAGCAATCAGAATTTGCAGCTTCCCACCTTGAATGACACTGTTTAATTTTCTCTATCATGCTAACAGTTTTCTCAGCAGTACTGGAGAGTTCAATAGCATTAAAAGACACTTTCCTACTGAAATCTTTGGGAACCACCTTTGGGCAGCAGCTAGCATAATGCTATTACAGTGCCAGCAACTCATATTCAAATCCCACCACTGTCTGTAAGCAGTGTCTATGCTCCCCCAATGTGCCCACATGTGCTTCTTCCAGGTGCCCCAGTTTCCTCCAACGTTCTAAAGACGCATGGGGTAGTAGGGTAATTATGCATGGGTGTAATTGGATAGCATGGCTCATTGGGCTGGAAGGACCTGCACTGGACTGTATCTGTTAATAAATAAATAAATTAAGTGCCAGTGGGAGGACAAGCATAGATGGAAAACAGACTGGTTTCCTCTTCTCTTGGATTCAGAGTTGGTGTGGTAGGTTATCAAACTGCCTGGCCATCAGTAAATGGATAGATTCTCAAACACATTAGCTACTAATTACAGGAAATATTCTAGCACGGACTGAGTATTGACTGACTGGCAGCAGGCAAAAACTGGGAATAAAGGGGGCCTTTTCTGGTTGGCTGCTAAAGACCAGTGGTGTCCCACAGGTTTTGTGTTGGGACCACTTCTTTTCGCATTAAATGTCAATGATCCGGATGTCTGAACTGACGGGTTTGTGGCTAGGTTTGCAGGCGATATGGAGGGACAGCTAGTGTTGAAGCAGGGAGTCTACAGTAAAACAGACAGATTAGCAGAATGGGTAAAGAAGTGGCAGATGGGATAAAGTGCAGAAAAGTGCATGGTCATGCACTTTGGTTGAAGGAATTTTCTAAACAGGGAGCAAATCGGGAGTGTAAGAGGATTTGGGAGTCCTAGGGGACAGGGATTCAAGTTTCTGGATCACTGGGACCTCTTTTGGGGCAAGTGTGACCTGTACAAAAAGGACAGGTTACACTTGAATCCTAGGGGGACCAATATCCTGAAGGGGAAGGTTTAATAGAGCTGTTCGGGAGGGTTTAAATTAATTTGGCAGGAGGTTGGGAACCAGAATGATGGAGCAGAGGAGAGGGAAAACAGAAATAGATCTAAGGTAGTGAGCAGTAAGGATGTCAGGAAGGACAGGCAGGTGATGGAGCAAATTTGCGGCCATTGGGTGAGTTGAAGTGCAATAAAAGCAGAAAGTACCAAATACTGGACTTAAGGTGTTATACTTAAATGCACGCAGCATAAGGAATCAGGTGGATGATCTTGTTGTACAGTTACAGATTGGCAGGTATGATATTGTGGCCATCACTGAGACGTGGCTAAAGGATGCATGTCTCTGGGAGCTGAACGTCCAAGGATACATGGTGTATCGGAAGGATAGGCAGGTAGGCAGAGGGGTTGGCGTGGCTTTAATGGTAAGAAATGATATAAAATCATTAGGAAGAGTTGACATAAGATTGGAAGGTACAGAATCTTTATGGGTTGAGCTAAGAAATTGCAGGGGTAAAAGGACCCTGATGGCAGTTATCTACAGGCCTCCAAACAGCTGCAGTGATGTGGACTACAAATTACAACAGGAATTAGAAAAGGCTTGCCAGAAGGGCAGTGTTATGATAATAGTGGGGGATTTTAACATGTGAGTGGATTGGGAAAATCAGGTCGGCACTGGATCTCAAGAGAGAGAATTTGTAGAATGTCTATGAGGTGGCTTTTTAGAACAGCTTGTTGTTGAGCCCACTAGGGGATCGGCTGTACTGGATTGGGTGTTATGTAACGAACCAGAGGTGATTAGAGAGATGGAAGTGAAGGAACCCTTAGGAGGCATGATCACAAAATGATTGAGTTCACTGTGAAATTTGAGAAAGAGAAGCTGAAATCCGATGTATTGGTATTTCAGAGGAGTAAAGGAAATTACAGTGGCATGAGAGAGGAACTGGCCAAGGTTGACTGGAAAGGGACACTAGCGGGAAGGACGGAAAAGTGGCAGTGGCTGGAGTTTATGCGAGAAGTGAGGAAGGTGCAAGACAGACATATTCCAAAGAAGAAGAAATTTTCGAATGGAAAAAGGATGCAACCGGGGCTGACAAGAGAAGTCAAAGCCAAAGTAAAAGCAAAGGAGAGAGCATACAAGGAAGCAAAAGTTACTGGGAAGTCAGAGGATTGGGAAGTTTTTAAAAGCTTACAAAAGGAAACTAAGAAGGTCATTAAGAGGGAAAAGATGAACTATGAAAGGAAGCTAGCAAATAATATCAAAGAGAATACTAAAAGCTTTTTCAAGTATATAAAGAGTAAAAGACCGATAGAAAATGATGCTGGAGAAATTGTAATGGGAGATAAGGAGATAAGGAGGAACTGAATGAGTATTTTGCATCAGTCTTCACTGAGGAAGACATCAGCAATATACTAGACATTCAAGGGTGTCAGGGAAGAGAAGTATACGCAGTCACAATTATGACAGAGAAAGTACTCAGGAAGCTGAATAGTCTAAGGGTAGATAAATCTCCTGGACCAGATGGAATGCACCCTCGTGTTCTGAAGGAGGTAGCAGTGGAGATTGCAGAGGCTTTAGCAATGATCTTCCAAAAGTCGATAGATTCTGGCCTGGTTCTGGAGGACTGGAAGATTGCAAATATTACTCTGCTATTTAAGAAGGGGGCAAGGAAGCAAAAAGTAAATTATAGACCTGTTAGCTTGACATCAATGGTT
The DNA here is from genome assembly GCF_030144855.1 of Hypanus sabinus. Classification (NCBI taxonomy): domain Eukaryota; kingdom Metazoa; phylum Chordata; class Chondrichthyes; order Myliobatiformes; family Dasyatidae; genus Hypanus; species Hypanus sabinus. The sequence goes on from NC_082707.1 coordinate 204,426,378, forward strand.
GGGAAGTTGTTGGAGTCGATTGTCAAGGATGAGGTTACGGAGTACCTGGAGGCATATGACAAGATAGGCAGAACTCAGCATGGTTTCCTTAAAGGAAAATCCTGCCTGACAAACCTAGTGCAATTTTTTGAGGAAATTACAAGTAGGCTAGACAAGGGAGATGCAATGAATGTTGTGTATTTGGATTTTCAGAAGGCCTTTGACAAGGTGCCGCACATGAGGCTGCTAAACAAGATAAGAGCCCATGGAATTTCGGGAAAGTTACATACGTGGATAGAGCATTGGTTGATTGGCAGGAAACAGAGAGTGGGAATAAAAGGATCCCATTCTGGTTGGCTGCCGGTTACCAGTGGTGTTCCACAGGGGTCCGTGTTGGGGGCCACTTCTTTTTATGTTGTGAATAATAATATTCGTTGTATATCAACCATTTGGATTATGGAATAGATGGCTTTGTGGCTAAGTTTGCTGATGATCCAAAGATATGTGGAGGGGCTGGTAGTGCTGAGGAAACAGAGAGTCTGCAGAGAGACTTGGATAGATTGGGGGAATGGGCAAAGAAGCGGCAAATGAATTATAATGTCAGAAAGTGTACAGTCATACACTTTGGTAGAAGAAATAAACGGGCAGACTATTATTTAAATGGGGAGAGAATTCAAAGTTCTGAGATGCAACGGGACTTGAGAGAACTTGTGCAGAATACCCTTAAGGTTAACCTCCAGGTTGAGTTGGTGGTGAAGAAGGCGAATGCAATGTTGACATTCATTTCTAGAGGAATAGAGTACAGGAGCAGGAATGTGATGTTGAGGCTCTATAAGGCACTGGTAAGTCCTGGTAAGACCTCACTTGGAGTACTGTGTGCCGTTTTGGGCTCCTTATTTAAGAAAGGATGTGCCGACATTGGAGAGGGTTCAGAGAAGATTCACTAGACTGATTCTGGGAATGAGAGGGTTAACATATGAGGAACGTTTGACCGCTCTTGCACTGTACTCCTTGGAGTTTAGAAGAACGAGGGGGGACCTCATAGAAACATTTCGAATGTTGAAAGGCATGGACAGAGTGGATGTGGCAAAGTTGTTTCCCATGGTGGGGGAGTCTAGTTCGAGAGGACATGACTTGAGGATTGCAGGGCGCCAATTCAGAACAGAGATGTGAAAAAAATTTTTTTAGCCAGAGGGTGGTGAATCTATGGAATTTGTTGCCATGGGCAGCAGTGGAGGCCAAGTCATTGGGTGTATTTAAGGCAGAGATTGATAGTTGTCAGGGCATCAAAGGTTATGGTGAGAAGGTGGGGGAATGGGACTAAAGGGGAGTTTGGATTAGCTCATGATGAAATGGCGGAGCAGACTTGATGGGACGAATGGCCAACTTCTGCTCCTTTGTCTTATGCTAACTTACAGGTTGAGTTGGTGGTAAGGAAGGCAAATACAATGTTTTCATTCAGTTAGAGAGAGCTACAATATAAAAGCAAGGAAGTAATGCTGAGGCTTAATAAGGCATTGGTCAGATGATTTTCAGAGCATTTTGAATGGTTTTGGGTTCCTTATCTAAGAAAGTAGGTGTTGGCATTGGAGCAGTTGACGGCTGTGCCTGCACTTACTGGAGTTTCGAAGAATGATGGGGGGGGGGGGGGGTGGGATTTTATTGAAACCTATTGAATACTTAAAGGCTTAGACAGAGTGAATTTGGAGAGGATGTTCCTATAATGAGGAAGTCTAGGGCCAGAAGACACAGACTCAGAATAGGGAGACATCCATTTAGAATAGAGATGAGAGGGTCTTTCTTTAGCCAGAGGGCAGTGAAACTGGGGAATTAGATTTCCTTTGTTTAAGAGTTGTAATGTTGGAGAATTGTCGTGAAAGAAGTAAAGCTGTGTTTACATAATTTTTAAAATTTTTATTTAAACTTGTATATATACTACCTGGAACTACCTGAAGTTAACTGTAATACTTGAGAATAGGAATTATATTTGGTGATCTAACTAACTAGGGATAAGTAAAAAGGAAAGTTTAATGAATATCACTGATTCTAACTAAGCAGGAAAATGGCTTTTGTTGATAACTAAGATTTGGAACCTGAACAGAATGTTGGAATTTTGAATTGTTCTTGCTCATGTAAATATTTTGAACATGTTTTTCTTTTCTTATAAACAAAACTTATTTCCAGAAGTGTGTGGTTTCTATTCACTGCCTCCTTCTGATACCTAAAACTTTCTGATGGCCTACTAACACCTAGTGTAATGAAGTTTTCTCAAAAGAGTGCAATGACCAGACACACATGATAAGACTGGTGCTACACAGGTGTTACACTAAGGTAATGGCAAAAGTTTGCTGCCCAATGTGCCGCACGTTGCAGAGAGGAACATTGGATTAGAGAGGATCCTAACAAGCTGCATCACTGCATGGTGCAGAACTTCACCAGCACCAGTGTACCTGCCATCGAGGACATATATACAGAAAGATGCTGGGAAAAGGCCAGTAACATCATGAAGGATCCTATTCACCCCTCTCATGGACTGTCTATCCCTCTCCCATCAGGGTGAAGGTTATGTGGTGTCCACACCAGCACCACCAGACTCAAAACCAGACACTTGCCCCAGGCAGTAAGGCTGAAACATCGACTGTACTTTTTTTCCATAGATGCTGCCTAGCCTGCTGAATTCCTCCAGAATTTTGTGTTTATTGCTCACTCTTTCCTCAATCTCCATCCTCATGCTGCCATCAAGGAGGAGGTACAGGAACCTAAAGATATATTCAACAGTTCAGGAACAGTTTATTTCCCTCTACTATCAGATTTTTGAAAGGACAATGAACCTATGTACACTACCTCACTATTTTTGCTCTCTTTTTACGCTGCCTACTTAATTTATTTTTATGTATTTCTTATTATAAATTATAGTTTTAAAATTATTATGTATTGCAATTTAGTGCTTCCGCAAAGCAACATGACACCTACCAGTGATATTAACCTTGATTCTGCGTCCAGATTCCTGATGCCTCTGGAAGAAAGAAAGCCTTATTGGAAAGCTGGGAGTAATTCCTCTGTGGCTGGCGCACTTTGAGTTATCTGCTCCATCCACAACTTCCTCCTCCTGAGAGGTGCTCTGGAAATTCCCAGGCCACGTAGGGTGACACAGAGCTCAGTGTTGTTGATGCTTTTTACAAAGGGTAACAAGGAAATGGACATTCCCTGGTGAAAAATCACAATAGCAAGACTAACAGCGCAGTCATTATTCAGGTCTGGCTGCTACAATGGTTGAACCAGGGCTTTGAATTTCTAAAGGGATCCTTGCAAGTGAACTTTCTACTTTGCTGTAAAATCCAATGAAAATCTCAGGAATATCAACCCCTTTGGATTTGGTTATAGTAAAGGGATAAGTTCTTTTGCTGGTCTGTTACATACAAGAGATTTAATTTTATTGTACATTCACTGTGACTGAAACCAGGTAGATCGGGACGCAAAGAAAGCCCTTGGCACATTAGCCTTCATAAATCAAAGTACTGAGAACAGCAGATGGGATGTTAGTTGAGGTTGTATGAGAAATTGGTGAGGCCTATTTCTGAGTATTGTGTGCAGTTTTGGTCACCTGACTCCAGAAAAGATGTAAATAAGGTGGAAAGTTTGCAGAAAATATTTACAACTCTGGAGGACCTGAGTTATAAGGAAAGATTGAATACGTTAAGACAGTGTTCTTTACAATGTAGAAGAGAGAGAGGTGATTGGGTAGAGGTATATAAAATTATGAGGGATATAGGTAGGCTTTTTCAACTGAGATTAGGTGGGACTACATCCAGAGGTCATGGGTTAAGGGTAAAATATGAAAAGTTTAAGGGGAGCATGAGGGGAGGTTTGAATAGGTTAAGACTCTAATCCTTGGAATATAAAAGATTGAGAGAAGAGTTGATAGAGGTCAACAAAATTATGAGGGTTATAGATAGGATAAATGCAAGCAGGCCTTTTTCATAGAGGTTGGTTGGGACTACAATCAGAGATGGACAAATTCGAAAAGGGTGAATTCAAGACTGAAAGTTCTGTATCTGAATGTGTGCAGTATATGGAATAAGGTAGATGAATTTGCAACACAGCTGCAGGTTGGCAGGTATGATGTTCGTAGGTATTACTGAATCATGGCTGAAAGATAATAGCTGATTTTGAAAGGGTAGGCAGGAAGGCAGAAGGGCAGTGTTGCTCTATTGGTAAAAAAATTGATATCTTTAGAAAGCTGTGACATAGGTTCGGAAGGTGTTGAATTATCGTGGATAGAGCTAAGGAACTGCAAGGGTAAAAAGACCCTGATGGGAGTTGTATACAGACCCAAACAGCAGTAAGGATGTGGTCTACAAATTACAATGAGAAATAGAAAATGCTTGCCAAAAGGGCAATGTTACAATAGTCATCAGGGACTTCTTTATGCAGGTAGATTGGGAAAATCAGGTTGGTGCTGGATTTCTGGAGAGTGAATGTCTGGCGTGCTTATGCAATGGCTTTTTAGAGCAAATCATGGTTCAGCCCACTATAGGATCAGTTATTCTGGATTGGGAGTTGTGCAGTGAACCAAAATTGATCAGAGAAATTAACGTAAAGAACCCTTAAGGGCTCGTGATTATAATATGATCAAATTCACCCTGAAATTTGCGAACAAGATGCTAAGGTCAGATGTATCAGTATGAGAGATGAGTAAAGGGAATTACAGAGCCATGAGGAAGAGCTGGCCAGAATTGACTGGAAAAGGACACTGGCAGAGATGACAGCAGAGCAGCAATGGCTGGAATTTCTGGAATCAATTCAGAAGGTACAGGATATATACATGCCAAAGAGGAAGAAGCATTCTAAAGGAAAGGTGACAAAACCAAGGCTAACAAGAAAAGTCAAAAAAGCCAGCATTAAAGTCAAAGAGAGGGCATATAATAGAGCAAAAATTATTGGGAAGTTGGACAATCAGGGAGCTTTTAAAAACCAACAGAATGCAACGAACAAAGTCATTAAGAAGGTCAAGATTGAATACAAAAGTCAACCAACTGATAATATGAAAGAGAATACCAAAAGTTTCTTCAGATATCTAAAGTGTAAAAGAGAAGCAAGAGTGGATACCTGACCGATGGAAAACGATACTGGAGGGGTAGAAATGGGGGACAATGAAGTAGCTAATGAAATGAATAAGTATTTTGCCTCAGTCTTCACTGTGGAAAACAAGGGCAGTATGGTGGGAGATTCAGGTGTCAAGACGCATGAAGTGTCTGAAGTTACCATAACGAGAGAGAAGATTCTTGGAAAACTGAAAGGCCTGAAGGTAGATAAGTCACCTGGACTAGCTGGTGTACACCCCAGAGTTCTGAAAGAGGTGAAGAATAGGACATGAAGGTATTAGTAATGATCTTTCAAGATTCTGGAATGGTTCCAGAAGATGGGAAAATTGAAATATCACTCTACTCTTCAAGAAGGGAAAGAGGCAGAAGAAAGGAAACTATGGGCCAGTTAGTCTGCCCTCAGTAGTTGGGAAGATGTTGGAGTGGATTATTAAGATGAGGTCCCAAGGTACTTGGAAGTACCTGATAAAGTAGGCTGTAGTCAGCACGGTTTCCTCAACGGAAAACCTTGCCTGACAAATCTGTTGGAGTTCTTCGAAGAAATAACAAGCATGATAGACAAAGGGGAATTGGTTGATGTTGTGTACTTGGATATTCAGAAGGCTGTTGACAAGGTGCCACAGATGATGCTGCTTATCAAGCAACAAGCCAGTGGTATTAGAGGAAAGACTCTGACATGGATAAAGCAGTCACTAATTGGAAAAAGGCAAAGAGCGGAAATAAAGGGAGCCATTTCAAGCTGCTGCCAGTGACAGTTAGTGTTCCACAGGGGACTGTGTTGGGACAGAATCTTTTTACCTTATATGTCAATGATTTGGATGATGACTCAGAGTAAAATACATTAAACATAGGAGAAAAATTGAGCCATTCAGCCCATCGAGTCTGCCCCATCATTCCATAATGGCTGAACCTGGATCCCATTCAATCCCATGCACCTGCCATATTCTTTGATATCCAGACCGATCAAGAAATGATCAATTTCTGCCTGAAGTATACCCACTGACTTGACCTCCACACAGTCTTCAGCAGAGCATTACACAGATTCACAACTTTCTGGTTCGAAAAAGTCCTCATTCCCTCTGTTCTATAAGGTTTCCCATCATTTCTGAGGCTGTATGGTTCAGGATATCTGTGGCATAAGAAAAATCCTCTCCACATCCACCCTATCTAGTACTTTAACATTTGCTAGGTTTCTATGAGATCCCCACTGAACGCAAGCCAAAACTGCCAAGTTCTCCTCATATGTTAACCCTTTCATTCCTCATGAACCTCCTCTAGACTTTCTTCAATGACAACACATCCTTTCTGAGATATGGGACCCAAAACTGTTGACAATACTCCAGTGCAGCCTGACTAGTGCCTTGTAGAGGCTTAGTATTATCTCCTTGCTTTTATATTCTATTCCCCTTGAAGTAAATGACAACATTGCATTTACCTTCTTTACCACAGACCCAACATGTAAATTCATCTTCTGAGAGTCTTGCACAACAAGCAAGTTAGCCTTCTGCACTTCTGATGTTTGAAGCTTCTCCCCATTTAGGTAATAGTCCGCATTATTGTACCTTTTACCAAAGTGCATTATTATACATTTCCCAATACTGTATTCCATCTGCCACTTTTTTGCCCATTCTTCCAATTTGTTTAAGTCCTGCTGCAATTGCATTGCTTCCTCAGCACTACCTACCCCTCCACCTGTGTTTGTATCATCTGCAAACTTTGCCACAATGCTATCCATTCCATTATCTAAATCACTGACAAGCAATGTGAAAAGTAGCAGTCCTAATACTGACCCCTGAGGAACACCACTAGTCACTGGCAGGCAACCAGAAAAGGCTCCCTTTTCTTCTCACTCGCTGCCTCCTCCCTGTCAGCCATTCCTCTATCCATACCAGTAACTTTCCTGTAACGTCATAGGATTTTATCTTGTTAAGCAGCCTCATGTGTGGCACCTTATCAAATGCCTTCAAAGTAAATAACATCCACTCTCTCTCGTTTGTCTACCCTACTTGTTACTTCCTCAAAGAACTCTAATAGATTTGTCAGGCAAGATTTTCCTTCACAAAAACCATGCTGACTTTGACTTATTTTATCATTAGTCTCCAAGTACCCCAAAAACTCAACCTTAATAATAGACTTCAGCAATTTCTCATCTACTGTAGAAAGGCCAACTGCCCAACAATTTGCTTTCTTTTGCCTTCCTCCCTTTTTAAAGAATGGAGTGGTATTTGCAACTTCCAGTCCTCCAGGAACAAGCTAGAATCAAGTGATTCTTGAAAGGTCATGACCATTGCATCCATTATCTCTTTGGCAATCTCTCTCAGGACTCTCGGATGTAGTCCATCTGGTCCAGTTGATTTACTGACCTTAAGACCTTTGAGTTTGCCTTGCACTTTTTCCTTTGTAATATCAATGTCACCCGCTCCTGCTCCCTGACTCTTACGGACCTCTGGCACACTGCTAGTGTTTTCCTCAGTGAAGGCAGATGCAAAGTACCCATTACATTCATCTGCCATTTCTTTGTTCCCCATTATTACCTCAGCAGCATCATTTTCCAGTGGTCCCATATAAACTCTCTCCCCCCTTTTACTCTTTATAAAACTGAAAAACTTTTGGTATACTGCTTTACATTATTGGCTGGTCTGCCCTCATAATTCATCTTTTCCTTTCTTATTTATTTTTAGTTGCCGTTCGTTGGATTTTAAAAGCTTCCCAATTACTCAACTTCCCACACACATTTGCTACCTTATATGCCCTTTCCTTGGCTTTTATGCAGTGCTTAACTTCCCTTGTCAGCCACAGTTGCCTACACCTGCCATTTGAGAATTTCTTCTGTGGAATATATCTATCCTGCACCTTGTGAACTATTCTCAGAAACTTCAGTCATCTCTGTTCTGTTGTCAACCCGCAAATACCTTCCTCCAATCTACCTGGGCAAGCAACTCTCTCATGCCTCTGAAATTCCCTATATTCCATTGTGATATTGATACATGTGACTTTTGCTTCTTTCTCTCAAATTGCAATATGAATTCAATTGATGGCTTTATCGTAATGTTTGGAGATGATATAAAGACAAACGAAGGGCAGGTAGTTCTGCGGAAATAGAGAAGCTATAGAAGGACTTAGACAGATTAGGAGAATGGACGAGGAAGTGGCAGATGGAATATAGTGTTAGCAACTCAGTGGTCATGCACTTTGGTAAAAGAAATTATTTTCTAAATGAAGAGAAAAACTGAGGTGCAAAGGTGTCTGGGAGTTCTTGTGTATTACCTAAAGGTTAATTTGCAGGTGGAATGTGTGATAACAAAGGCAAATGCAATATTAGCATTGTTTTCAAGAGGACGAATATAAATTAGGCCACACTTGGAGGACTGTCTCCAGTTCTGGTCGCCTCACTATAGGAAGGATGTGGAAGCATTGGAAAGGGTACAGAGGAGATTTACCAGGATGCTGCTTGGTTTAGAGAGTGTGGATTATGATCAGAGATTAAGGGAGCTAGGGCTTTACTCTTTGGAGAAAAGGAGGATGAGAGGAGACATGATAGAGGTGTACAAGATATTAACAGGAATAGAGAGTGGACAGCCAGCGCCTCTTCCCCAGGGCACCACTGCTCAGTACAAGAGGACATGGCTTTAAGGTGAGGGGAGGGAAGTTCAAGGGGGATATTAGAGGAAGGTTTTTCACTCAGAGAGTGGTTGGTGCGTGGAGTTGGTTGGTGCCTGAGACAGTGGTGGAGGCAGGTACACTAGTGAAGTTTAAGAGACTACTAGACAGGTATATGGGGGAATTTAAGGTGGGGGGGGGTTATATGTGAAGCAGGGTTTGAGGGTCAGCACAGCATTGTGGGCTGAAGGGCCTGTAATGTATTGTACTGTTCTATGTTCTATAAAAGCAAGGATGTAACGTTGAAACTTTGTAAAGCACTGGTGAGCCCTCACTTGGAATATTGAGAGCAGGGTTGGGCCCCTTAGAAAGGATGTGCTGAAACTGGAGAGGGTTCAATGGACATTCAGGAAAATGAGTCCAGGATTGAATGGCTCCTCATTAGAAGAGCATCTGATGGTTCTGGGCCTAAATTCACAAGAATTCAGAACAATGAGGGGTGACTTCATTGAAACCTATTGAATTGTCAAAGACCTTGATAGAGTGGGTGTGGAAAAGGTGTTTCCTATGGTGGGAGATTCTAAGACCAGAGGTCACAGAATTGAGGAGTGTTCTTTTAGAATGGAGATGTGGTGAAATGCCTTTAGCTGGAGATGGTGAATCTGTGGAATTCTTTGTCACAAGCAGCTGTGGAGGCTAAGTTTTTTATGTATATTTAAGGCAGAGGTTGATTAGTCAGATTGTTGATTAGTCAGGGTGTGAAGGGGTACGGGAAGAAGGCAGAAGAATTTGATCAGCCATGATGAAATGGCAGAGCAGTCTCAATGAGCCAAATGGTCTAATTCTTCTACTACATCTGATGGTCTTTTGGTCTTATGATCTTAAGGGTGAAAGGTGAAAAACTGAAGGGGAACGGAGGGGAAACTTCTTCACTCAGAGGGCTATGAATATGTGGAATGAGCTGCCAGAACAAGTGTTGCCTGCAAGTTTAATTTCAACATTTAGAAAAATTTGGATAGATACATGAATGGTAAGGGTACGGAGGGCTATGGTATGAGTGCAAGTTGATGGTAGTAGGCTGTTTAAATGGTGTCAGTATGGACTAGATGGGCTGAAGGGCGTGCTTCTGTGCTGTTCTTCTCTACGACTGTGACTCTAAGTCCCAATCTCTCCAATTTGTATACATACTACACTTTGGTAGGCCCTCAGCCTAGTGTAGCTCCTTGCCACTCTCCCCACATCTGGTGATGATTAAGGGACCGACCTGTTTTTTATTTATCTCAAGTTCCTCCTTGCATTTTTTTTTCTGTGTCATACCCAGGCCCTGCAACTTCACCTGAATACCTCAGATAAAAACAAAGATTTCATAACTTTGAGCTCAGTCCAATTAATTAAATAACACTTCCACCATTCCCAATTTATTGGTGCAAATAAAGCATTTATATTGCACAGCTGCACTTTTATTGGACTCAGACCTTTGATCTTTGCCAGTTGAAAAATGCCCCTTCATATTGAAGTTTAATACGTTGCAGCAAGTTACACAGATGCAGATGGTCACCTGTTCTCAGTTAATCGCTGCTCAATTAATTGCACCAGTTGAAATGTGATCTTGGTTTAGCCAACTTCAAAAAGTACTGTTACTTTTAGATATAAAATGATCCTGCTCCATGTAAGGCATTGGTATTGTCTTGACAACAATATTTGTACCATTTTTAAAAATCCCCTAGACACTGTCTTTCCATTCTCCTCCAACCGCTCTCTGACACCTCCAAGAGGACCACAACCTTGTTGCAAGCTTGCATACCTCAATGACCCGGACAGCTATGTTGCCTGGAGTCAGGGCTTTATGCTTTGGCTCTTGGTAGAGTCACCCATACCAAACAGGTCAAAGGGTAGAGACCAGACTAAGAGGGGTCCAGCTCTTGGGGGCTTCAGTTATGGGCCAACAACACTGACTTGTCAAACAAAACTGCTACAGAAACAGCAATGAAGAATCTCTCTGTATGTGTGTGATGCTATTCCTGAGTCACTACCCAGGACTTTCACGATTGAAAGTAAACCAAGAGGAAGCTGGTGACACAATAAAGGAAGCCACCCGGCAATCGAGCCGATTTAATCCTATCCTAAACACAGGACAATCTACAATGATCTATTAATCTACCAACTGGTATGTCTTTGGACTGTGGGAGGAAACAAGAACACTCAGAGGAAACCCCAGCAGTCACGGTGAGAACATATAGGCAATGGTGCGAAGTGAACCCAGGTTGTCTGTACTGTAAAGTACTGTGCTAACCACTACGCTACTGTGCCACCCCAATTTGTAAGACTCTTCTCGTTACTACCATCAAAATGCTTCGCTTTGTTTTGTGATATAGAGTAATTTTATGTTTTTGCATTGTACAGCTGCTGCAGAAGAACAAATTTCACATCACATAAGATAATGGCAATAAGCCTAACTCTGGTCCTGAACTTATTTTCACTTTTCCTTATTGTACAAGTTGAGGCCATTTGGCCGATCCAGTCCATGCAGGATCATGCAGGATACACCACACATGACAATTGTATTGTCCCATTTGCCTCCTTACTAACTATTCTCTCTTACTTATCCATTCTGTCCATCCAATCATTTCCCCACAACCGAAACAACTTACTGCAAGCAGCAAACGGACTCAAAATCCTTTATTGAATGAGAAATATCGAGAGTAGTCAGAATACCATAAGACCTTGGAGCAGAATTAAGCCATTCAACCTATCAAGTCTGCTCCGCCATTCCGTCATGGTTGGTTTATTATTTCTCTCAACCTCATTATCCTGCCTTCTCCCCATAACATTTGACAACCAGATTAATCAAGAACCTATCAAACTCCACTTTAAATATACTCAAATGCTTGGCCTCCACAGCCATTGTCAATGAATTCCACAGATCCACCATCATCTGGCTAAAAGATAGCCCTACTCAGGAAAATGCAAGAGTCAGGGAAGAACACAGTAACTCCACACAGGCAGCAACTAAGGTCAGGTGCAAACCTAGGTTACTTGTTCTACTGCGCTGCGGTGACACAGTGATACAGTAATACGGTTCCATGTTGTCTGAATATCTAAAAATTCAACTTTGTCTGAAGCAAACTTTTCCGTTTAAGAAAAGAACAAGCTCTATCTTTCTCGTTTCTCTCCACCATGTACATTGAACTTTGAATGGAAGGAGCCAAAATGCTGAATCACCTCAACGAATATTTCTGTATCAGTCACTTTAAGACCATAAGATCTAGGAGCAAAACTAGGTCAATAAAAAACAGACAAATGCTAAAGAAACGGTAAGGTTGCCACCCGATGTGCCACAAGGGGCGGAAAAGAACAACTAGCTAAGAGTAGAAAGTTCCAAGGAATTGTCACCATCCGTGAATAAATGTTATTTGATATGATTTGATTTGAAGTGATTTCTCACGATGTCCTGAAGTCCTTTTGCAAAATAATGTACTGCCTGTTGCTGATGTCACAAGAGCAACAACTAGGCTGAGGGCACCATGCAAGCATGAGGTAGGAGATGTTTCAATGCAATGCAGGGTCCTACTGCCCATGCAACATAGCCACTTCATCACTCTGGAACTATTGTAGTCAAGCATTACATGGGCTGTGGATTGGATGTTATGATATGTTTCTGGTTTCTGGTCACTCTTTTCTTTTGTTGCTAGGAATATGCCTGGACTCTTAGTGTATTATGTTCAGTTGTGTTCCTCACTCACTGTTTTTGCCATTTCAGGATTTTTCTTTTGGACATTGGGGGTGGAGTTTGATGTTTTACTTTGAAGGGGTTTCTCTTTGTTTCGTGGCTGTCTGTAGGAAGACTCATCTCAGGGTTGTATACTGCATACATACTTTGATAATAAATGTACTTTGAATCTTTTAAAATCTTTTGAATTATTATCTATTTTTGCAGCAAAGTAACAGCTACTTAAACCATTGGAGCAGAAAATACTACATCAAGCATATTCTAGAAGAAACTATTGCCATTAATCCTTCTGCCCATGTTTCATTAATGCTAAAGTTCAAAACTCAAAGTAAAATTTAGTATCAGAGTACATGCATATCACCACATACAACCCTGAAATTCTTTTTCCTGCCAGTTGATCCAGTGCATGATTTTAGCATTTTATTAAAATGTTTAAAAATCACCATTGAATAAAAGATCTTCCCCCATTCTGTGCTTCAGATTACCAAGATCTGCAGTCCTTTGAGTCTGTTTCCCTATGTTATAGGTCTTGTGTGTGGATACGGCCCAGTCCATCACAGGTAAAGCTCTCCTCACCATTGAGCACATCTACAGAGTGCTGACACAGCAGAGCAGAATCTATCATCAAGGATCTCCACCACCCAGGCTATCTGCTGTTCTCGCTGCTGCCATCAGGAAAAAGGTGCAAGATCCCCAGGACCCACACCACTAGGTTCAGGAACAAGTAATACCCCTCAACTATCAGTCATTTGAACCAGTGGGGATAACTTCATTTGACTTCACTCAACCCATCACTGACTGTTCCCACAACCTATGACTCACTTTCAATGACTCCATCTAAAGTTCTTGATACTTAGGCATCTGTTAGTCTCGAGAGACCATGGATTTGCGCATTGGAAAGTTTCCAGGGTGCAGGCCTGGGCAGGGTTGTATAGGAGACAGGCAATTGCCCATGCTGCACGCCATCAATGTTGTCCAAGGAAAGGACAAGGGCCGATACAACTTGGCACCAGTGTCATTTCAGAGCAACGTGTGGTTAAGTGCCTTGCTCAAAGACACAACATGCTGCCGTAGCTGAGGCTTGAACTAGCAACCTTCAGATCACTAGACCAACACCTTAACCACTCGGCCGTGCACCAACACTCCTGATATTTATTGCATTTTTTTTTGCTCTTTTATATTGTAGCATTTTGCTTTCTTTTGCATGTTGGTTATTTGTCCATTCAGTTTGGTGTGGTCTTGTATTTCTTGGATCTACTGTGTATGCCCGCAACAAAATGAATCTCATATGGTGATACGTACTTTGATAATAAATTTGCTCTGAACTTTAGATGTAAACTGAGAGGAGGACATTTGAAAAAGAGATGTAAGGGGCAAGTTTTTTAAACATAGAGTGGTGGGTGCGTGTTGTGGGACAGAGGCAGAAATACTAGAGATTTTAGATAGGCACACGAATGTAAGGGAAATAGAGGGATATGGACATTGATTCAGCAGAGGAGATTAGTTTAGACAGTTATTTGATTACTAATTTATTTGGCTCATCACACCATTGTGGGCCAAAGGGCCAGTTGCTGTGCTGTACTGTTCAGTGTTCTGTGTTTTATTTTGACAATGAATGTATTTGTGTCAATTTCTGTTCTCTCCTCTAAACGCAAAAAGACTTTAAACTTGTAAGCATTTTTACGGTGTTTTTAATGTACAGTGTATAGGGTTTGTTAAATTTCTTGTCAAAAATTGAGAAGCAAAGTTGAAAATGTGTAAAGTAAATTTATTATCAGACTGTATATCCCTCACAAAATACTACCGTGAGATTAAGTTTCCTGTGGGCATTCACAATGAATACAAAGAAACATAACAGAACCAATGAAAACAAATGAGAGTGAAACGCCAATGTGAAAAAGAATGTGCAAACAAATGTGCAATGTGCAAACAAAATGTACAAGTACAAAAAGGAGAATAAATCAAGGTAATAATAATAATAATAAATAAAGCATTAAATATTGTGAACATGAGCTGCAGAGTCCTTGAAAGTGAGTCTGTACGTTGTGTTAGGGTGTCTGAAGTTGAGTGCCGTTTGTTCAAAAGCCTGACGGTTGAACACAGAACAGTACAGCACAGGAACTGGCCATTCAGCCCACTAATGTTGTGCCAAACCAGCTAAAAAGCAAATCAAAAACACTCAAAGATTAATCCTTCTCACCTACACCGCATCCCTCCATCTTCCTCACATCCACGTACCTATCCAAACATCTCTTAAAAGCCTGTACTGTATTTGCCTCTACCACCATCCCAAGCAGCACATTCCGGTGTCCATCACTCTCTGAGTAAAAAGCTTACCCTTCACATCTCCTTTGAACCTACCCCCCTCACCTTCAAAGGGTAATAATTGTTTAACCAACATTAAATCCATTGAAATTTCAGGACAGAAAGATGTTTTTCTCCTGTTGTTTGGCCTCACATTATTGAAGTTTTCTTTTCCAATTTCATTCCCAGTCGTCTTTCTTTACACTTTAATTCTTTTGAATTCAGGGAGGTTAAAGAGCTTTTTTTTTGGAGGTAGTGTATTTAGTGTATTATTGACAATACAGATGGTCAATCTATTTTGCACTGTGCTGGTTTTTTTCCATCAACATCAATAAGCAATTAAACTCCTAAATGTTTAATTCCTTAACAACCAAGATTGGCCTGGGTTCAATAGACACTTGTGTTAATGCATACCATATTCGAATAACACTTTGTATAACTAGGAGCTCTTCTGACATGCTTCTCCCACACTGGAGCCTCTATTACTAACTCATCAATGGGAAAAATCCTAGCTTACTATTTATCTAGTCAAACAGTCCCATTGGGTTGAACTCTTACAATAGATTATCTTGAAGATCCTTTTCTCCAGTGCCAGGAGTATTAGGTTTTTTCTTAAAATTCCTTTATAGCAAGGGTCCAACCTGAGGTCCACAGACACCTTACTGTACTGTATTGGTCCATGGCATAAAATATGTTGGGAGCCCCTGCTTTAAAGTTCAAAGTTCAAAGTAAATTTATTATCACAAGTATATAAGTCATCGTGTACAACCCCAAGATTAATCTTCGTATGGCCATACTCAACAAATCTATAAAATAAAAACTATAACAGGATCAATGAAAGATCAACCACAGTGCAGACGACTGTGCCAATGCAAATATAATTAACTAGCAATATCCCTTTATAGGGATATCATAGACACAAGATATTCTGCAGATGTTGGAAATCCAGAACAATACACAGAAAATGCTGGAGGAACTCAGCAGGGTAGGCAGTATCTTTGGAGAGGAATAAATAGTCATTGTATCAGGCTGACCTTACATCAGCACTAGAAAGGAAGGGGGAGAAGAAGCGAGAACAAGAAGGTGCAGGGCAGGGGAAGGAGTACGAGCTGCCAGAAAGGTGAAGAAAGGTGGCTGGCGAGGGGTGGGGGTTTGAAGTAAGAGGCTGGGAGGTGATAGGTGGAAAAAGTAAAGGGTTTGTGAAGAAGGAATCCGATAGGAGAGGAAAGTGGAAGATGGGAGAAAGGGAAGGAGAGGGGGAATCATGGTAAGGCGAAGATAAGAAGTAAGGGGGAAAATTACCAAAGTACTTTTTAAGTTTATTAGTAAGTAATCTAATAAGAATATTCTGTTCTTACAGTATCAATACAGAAATCTAGAGTATATTGCATCTTTAATGTGACTGCAGCATCCTTTGTATCAAAGGCAACACACACAAAAATCAATGTGTGCAAATTGTGCCAAACATTCTATATATTGCTTTATCAATCACATATAGTATAAAGTTTTATTTAATTTTATTTTATTTAAGAGTACAGTGTGGAACAGGCCCTTCTGCCCCAATGAGCCACCCTACCCAACAACCCATTTATTTAACACTAACCTAATCACAGGACAATATACAACGACCAATTGCACCTACTGACCGGTATAACTTCGGAATATGGGAGGAAACAGGAACACCTGGAGGAAACCAACACGCTCTGGAAGGAAGTACAAGTTTTTTACAGAGGATGCTAGAATTCAGCTCCAAACATCAGAACAGCCCAAGCTGAAATAGTGTTGTGCTAATTGCTATGCTACCGAAGGTTTTCAAGATTCCTGCAGCTGAAGGTATTCTACATTCTCTAATAAAATAATTTAATTGTTGTTCAAGCCAACCTTCAAACTTCGTAATGCTTATATGTAGCCTGGCAGTTATCATAATTGTGTGACACAGTTTATTGGCGATTATCGTAATGGGGTGATGTGGTAGCTTGGTGGTTATTGTAATGGGGTCGGAACAGTAGCTTGGCGGATAGTGTAATGCTTTACAGTCCCAGCGATCCCGGTTCATTTCACACCGCTGTCTGTCCGGAGCTTGTATGTTCTGTTCAAGATTGTGTGGGTCTCCTCATGCTGCTCTGATTTCCTTCAACATTCCAAAGACATACGGGTTAGTAGGTTGACTGGTCACTTTGGCATGTTCAAGTGGTGTGGGCGTTGGGCTGGAACGGCCTGTTACAAGGCTGTACCTCTAAATAATTAAATGAAGATTGCCAATATACATAAGGTCACTGCACAATTTAAAATTCTTAACATTAACCTTTGAATTCATTGCATATTCGCACCCTCTCTTCCCCCTATATTATCCATCATTTTTAAACCTTGGGTTATCATAGCCAGTGAGGTGAAAAGGGTGCCAATAGAGATAAGCTCCCACTACCTATTAAATGCTCCCAATGATGTATGTTTCAAATAGCCTCTGACAATCAAGTCCAGCTCCTGGCCTCCACGTGTGGCTTAGCTACTAAGTCTAGAGGAACCCTTTCTACTGACAGGAGAAGGGGCAAAGGCAGGTTACTGGTGCCTTAAAACCAATCACCTCAGGCAGATGGGGCTCGTCAGCTATTGTTGGCTACTCACCTAAGAGGAGGAAAACTCTGAATTCAAAACTCTACTGCTCTGTAGTGATACCTATTCATGGAGAAGGCTCCAGGGTAAGCCCGAGGGAAAAGTCCTGAGCTGGAGTCCCTAAGGCAGTCCCACATTGACTTCAATGCTGACTAGCCGGTCCTGCAGTGCGACTGGTCACAAATTCTATTGGTTTTTCATTCCTTTGTTTTCATCAACTGCATGGAGAAGGGGAAACTACTTCATGGGCAACAGCTTGCTCTTCATCAGCACGTACAAACAAGCTGGATGAACTCAGCAGGTTGGACAGCATCCGTTGAAACGAGCAGTCAACATTTCGGGCCGAGACCCTTCGTCAGGACTCACTTTGTGCGTGTTGATTTGACCACTGCATCTGCAGTGTATTTTGTGTTTAACTTGCTCTCCATATTGTACTGTCCTGGTTTTGGTATCTAGACAGCTAGGAAGCAACATCCATGGTCAACCCCAACCAAAAAAGCCCTCAGAATTTATACTGAATTGTGCTGTAGAGGACTTCCCAAGTCTTCAAATATCATGCAAGTAAGCTGTGAAATTGCTTATCAATCCATTCCCCTTTCCCACCTCCTTTTCCTCCTTTAAGGCTGTGAAACCTGGACACTGTATCGCAGACATGTCAAACAGCTTCAAAAATTCCACAATCGTGCTGTGCGATCAATCATGCAAATCCTCTGGCAAGACCGTATCTCCAACCTGACAGTCCTGGACCGAGCCAATTCCACAAGCATTGAAGCCAAGGTTTTGAAGGCTCAGCTCAGATGGACCGGCCGTGTGATCTGCATGGATGAGTCCAGAATGCCGCGTCAGTTGTTCTACGGAGAACTGGAGCAGGGCAACCGCGCCCAAGGTCGCCCAAGGAAGAGGTACAAGGACAACCTCAAGTCAAACCTTAAGTGGGCCAAACTCCATCCCCGCGATCTCGAACACACTGCTGCTGATCGGTCCAAGTGGCGCAATCTATGCTCCAAGGCAGCAAGCAACTTTCAAGCCAACTGGCGCATGCAGCGCCTCAAGGCGAGTCATGAAAGACACACAAAGGCGTCCGCTCCTGCCCCAACAGGCAGTGCTCCTTGCCTCATCTGCAACCGTATCTGTGCTTCAGACTTCAGCCTCAGAAGTCATATGCGTGCCCACAGACATTGACTGCGCAACACATTCGTCTTCCTCGGACTTCGAGAGACTAGTACTACGACCCACCAGTTTGACTAATTGTTTGTCATTTTCTCATGTGAAGAGCTGTAGGTATTTTACTGCATAAATATCTGCACTCAGTGGCCACATTTTTAGGTACCTGACAAAGTGACCACTGAGTGAATATAAATGAAAATTGAGGGTGATATTAAAAAAGCACAGTAAATTATCTCACCTTTAATAATTAAAAGACAGAGTCTGTAATGGAACAAATTCCTAATTTGCAGGTATTGGAAATGCATATAAAACCTTGTGTTATTATGATTTCTTTTTTTGTGGTAACCTACTACATTATTTTCAGTTTCTTCAGCCAGATTCAACATATTTTTGTGCTTTTCTGACCTACTTATTCCAAATTGTTTAGCTTCTGCATTTTCAGTTATACTTGTAGATGACCCATTTCCCAATGGTCTCAAGATTGCAGACAGTCTTGATGTATAGTTTTGTTTCAGATGGCAGTCTGAAGATAATAAATAAGAAAAGCTTTTCCAGAATCTGTTTAAGTTTCAGCTGGAGAGGAATTAATTTCAACATGAGATAGAGAACATCAGATGTGGTTTAAGAACATTAGTTGATACTTAATAGATAATTAAGTGAGTACACAAAATTATGCAGGATACAGACAAAATTAATGCAAGTAGGCATTTGCCATAGAGCTTGGGTGGGACTACAGCCAGAGGTCATGGGTTAAGGGTGAAAGGTGAAAAGTTTAAGTGAAACATGAAGGGAACTTTCTTCATTCAGAGGGTTGTGAAATTGTGGAATGACTTGCCAGAGTATGCAAGCTGAATTTCAATGTTTAAGATAAATTTAGATAGGTACATGGATGGTAGGGGCATGGATGGTGATGGTCCCATTTCAGTTCAATGTGAGTAGGCAATTTAAATAAGAACTATAACCTTAAGATATAGGAGCAGAAGTAGGCCATTCGACCCATTGAGTCTGCACCGCCATTCAATCTTGGGCTGATCCAATCCTTTCAGTCATCCCCACTCCACCGTCTTCACCCAATACCTTTTGATGCCCTGGCTAATCAATAACCTATTTAAGCCTTAAATACACCCAATGACTTGAACTCCACAGCCACTTGTGGCAACAAATTCCACAGATTTACCACCCTCTGACTAAAGTAATTTCTCCCCATCTCATTGTAAAAGGACATCAGTCATAAAGTGGTGCCCTCTTGTCCTAGAATCCCCTGCAATGGGAAAGAACTTCGCCATATCTGTTCAGGCCTTTTAACATTTGGAATGTTTCTATGAGATCCCCCACCCCCCCATTCTCCTGAACTCCAGGGAATTTAGCCCAAGAGCTGCCAGACGTTCCTCATACAGTAACCCTTTATTCCTGGAATCATTCTCGTGAATCTTCTCAGAACTCTCTCCAATGTCATTATATCCTTTCTAAAACATAGAAAATAGGTGCAGGAGTAGGCCATTCGGCCCTTCGAGCCTGCACCGCCATTCAGTATGATCATGGCTGATCATCCAACTCAAAACCTTGTACCTGTTTTCTCTCCATACTCCCTGATCCCCTTAGCCACAAGGGCCATATCTAACTTCCTTTTAAATATAGCCATGAACCGGCCTCAACTGTTTCCTGTGGCAGAGAATTCCACAGATTCACCACTCTCTGTGTGAAGAAGTTTTTCCTCATCTCGGTCCTAAAAGGCTTCCCCTTTATCCTTAAACTGCGCCCCCTGGTTCTGGACTTCCCCAACATTGGAAACAATCTTCCTGCATCTAGCCTGTCCAATCCCTTTAGAATTTTATACATTTCAATAAGATCCCCCCTCAATCTTCTAAATTCCAGTGAGTATAAGTCTAGTCGATCTAGTCTTACTTCTTATGAAAGTCCTGCCATCCCAGGAATCAATCTGGTGAACCTTCTTTGTACTACCTCTATGGCAAGAATGTCTTTCCTCAGATTAGGGGACCAAAACTGCACACAATACTCTAGGTGCGGTCTCACCAAGGCTTTGTAAAGCTGCAGTAGAACCTCCCTGCTCCTGTACTCAAAACTGCACATAGTACTCCGTGTAGTCTCACGAGTGCCTTATAGAGCTTCAACATCACATCCCTGGTCTTGTATTCTATAACTTGAAATGAATGTCAATATTGCATTTGCTTCTTCACAACCGACCCAACCTGGTGGCTAACCTTTAGGGTATCTTGCAAAGGACTCCCAAGACCCTTTGCTTCTCTGCATTTTGAATTCTCTCCCCATCTAAGTAATAGTCTGCCCGTTTATTTCTTCCACTAAAGCGCATAACCGTACACTTCTTTGCCTATTCCCCTAAGCTATCTAAGTTTCTCTGCAGGTTCTTTGTTTCCTCAACACTACCCACTACCTAACCTATCTTTGTATCATTGGCAAATTTTAGCCACAAATCCATTAATACTGTAGTCCAAATCATTGACATGCATTCTAAAAAGCCGCGGTTCCAAAACCGACCTCCGTGGAACTCCACTGGTAACTGGCAGCCAGCCAGAATAGGGTCCCTTTATTCCCACTTCCTGATTTTTGCCGACCAGCCAATGCTCCACCCCTGCTAGTAACTTCCCTGTAATTCCATGGGCTCTATCTTGCTAAGCAGCCTCACGTGTGGCACCTTGTCAAAGGTCTTCTGAAAATCCAAGTACGCCATGTCTACTGCATCTCCTTTGTCTACCCTGCTTGTAATTTCCTCAAAAAATTGCAGTAGGTTAGTCAGGTAGGATTTTCCTTTCAGGAAACCATGCTGGCTCTGGCCTGTCTTGTCATGTGCCTCCAGATACTCCGTAATCTCATCCATAACAATCGATTCCAAAATCTGCCCCACACTGATGTCAGGCTAACAGGTCAATAGTTTCCTTTCTGCTGCCTCCCACCCTTCTTGAATAGCAGAGTAACATTTGTAATTTCCCAGTCATCTGGCACAATGCCAGAATCTATTGATTCTCAAAAGATCATCATTAATGTCTCTGCAATCTCTCTAGCTACTTCCTTCAGAACCTGAGGGTGCATTCCATCAGGTCCGGGAGATTTATCCATCCTCAGACCATTCAGCTTACTGAGCACCTTCTCCGTTGTAATTTTCACGACATAAGCTTCATTTCCCTGACACACTTGAATGTCCGGTATACTGCAGACATCTTCTGCTGTGAAGACTGATGCATTATATGCAAAATATGCTTTCAGTTTCTCTGCCATTTCTGCACCTCTCATTACAGTATCTCTAGCATCATTTTGTATTGGTCCTATATCTACACTTGACTCTCTTTTACCTTTTATATACTTAAAAAAGCTTTTAGTATCTTCTTTGATATTAGTCGCCAGCTTCCTTTCATAATTCATCTTTTCCTTCCTAATGACCTTTTTAGTTTCTTTCTGAACGTTTTTAAAAGATTCCCAATCCTCTATCTTCCCACTAGCTCTGGTTTCCTTGTACGCCCTCCCTTTCACTTTTACTTTGGCTCTGACTTCATTTATCAACCTTGGTAGTGCCCTTCTTCCCTTTGAAAATATCTTTTAATTTTGGAATATACCTGTCTTGCACTTCCCTCATTTTTCACAGAAACTCCGGCCATTGCTGCTCTTCTGTCCTTCCTGCAAATGTCCCTTTCCAGTCAACTTCAGCCAGTTCCCCTCTCATGCCATTGTAATTTCCTTTATTCCACTGAAATACTGACAGATTGGATTTTAATCAATGTGATTAAATTTCTCAAATTTCAAAGTGAACGTAATCATAATGTGATTACTGTTCCCTATGGGTTCCTTAACCTTAAGCTCTCTTATCACCTCCAGATCATTGCACAACACTCAATTCAGTACAGCTGATCCCTTAGTGGGCTCAACAACAAGCTGTTCTAAAGAGCTATCCCTTAGACATTCTACAAATCCTCTCTCTTCAGGTCCAGTACTTGACCTGGTTTTCCCAATCCACTTTCATGCTAAAATCCCCAACAATTATCATGATATTGCCTTTCTGACATGCCTTTTCTAGCTCCTGCTGTAATTTGTAATTCGCATCCCTGAGGTCTATATATAAATGCCATTAGGTCCTTTTACCCCTGCCATTTCTTAACTCAACCCATAGAGACTCTACACCTTCCAATCCTATGTCATCTCTTTCTAATGATTTAATATTATTTCTTATACACAGAGCCACTCCACCCCATCTGCCTGCTTCCGATATACCATATATCCTTGGACGTTCAGCTCCCAATGGCAGACATTCTTTAGCCAAGCTTGCTATGGACTAGAAAAGCTAAAGGACCTGTTTCTGGGCTGTACTTTTCTATGACTCTACAGCTCTATATAGCCTTCTGTCCCTCTTGCTCTTTGCTGTCAGAGGAAGCTGCAGGAGTCTTGGGCCTTGGCCAAGGTTTAATCGACACATTTTATGGATGGACTCTACAGTTCATGTTATGTTCCGTTTCTGCTTTCTGGTTGCTCCTTTTCTACTGCTACTTTGTGTAATTTTGATCGGGGCAGACTCGCTCTGCAGCCAACAAACGACACAGTACTAATTTGAATGTAACCTCCTGGGTCGCCTCAGGCTCGCTCAGCTCCTTCTCGTCTAGGGGGAGCAGCTTTCGGCCCCGCCAAACTGGGTAATCAGCTGGTGTGGATGCTGTGTGATGTCCTCACCTCGCCCAAAAACAGACAGTACACCATATACTCTGAAGTTTGATATTCAATATTCCGCGTGTTATTCACTTGTGTGATTCTTTCTTTTTTTTTGTGTTGGATATTTGGTGCTTTCTTTGTAACAGTTCCATGGTGTTTCTTTGTTTCGTGACTGTCTGCGGGAAGACAAATCGCAGGGTTGTATACTGCATACATACTTTGATAAGAAATATATTCTGAATCTTTGCTCCAGCGAAGTGTCTTTGGAAAGTCATTTTTAGATTTAATTCAGAAATCGTCATTTTTCTACATTTGCTATTTTTTAAGTGTAATTGACGTCAACAGGATTGAAAGCCATAAGGGATGTTTAATGACTGACTGACTGACTTAATATTGTTTATTTTACACTGCTCACCAAACTGAAAAATTCCTCCACTGATTGAATTAGGCCTTTTCATTTGAAAAGACTGAGTTCATTCCAAGAGTACTTTTCTGAAATTACTTTTATTAGGAGAGGTGACAATATTATTCTTGCATTTAACATGAAATAGTTTGGCACCATGCTGTGTTTCTCAGACTGATGGGTTATATTGAATGCAGTTAAATCAGTATTAAAAGAGATTATCAGTGAAATAAGGTCTCTATTAAAATAGTTAGAATAACTGGTTCATGCTGCTCAAGAACAAGACACTTTTCCAATTGTTTGTAAAGGGGATTTCTTCTTTTTCTTTGTTACTGCGTATGTAATCAAAATGGCTTCTTTGTTTTGTTAAAAGCAGGAATGCTTCTTTGTTGCGAGAGAGTGCTGGAAGCTTGTTTGGGTTAAAATTTACTGATAACGAGAATTGTATTCCTTTGTAAACCAATTGGGATTAATGTTGTTCTTTCTTCTGAGTCTGTAAGCTATTGTTGGCGGGCTTTTGGGGCGATCGGCGCGAGGGGTTGAGAGAGAGAGGACGCGATGCTGTAAGCTGGGCGAGGAACGGACCCCAAGCGGGGGTCCGAGGCCAGGAGGTACTCCGAGGAGAGGAGATGAAGCTAGATGTGCTTGGTTGACCACTTTGGATGGTCCTAAGCTGCGAGTCGAGGAGTTCGGAGGGGATCGAATGGTGGCCAGAAGACTTCAGTAATTGAGCTCCAACGGTTGTGCACGAAGTGGTTTGGACTTTGATAAGTTTGGCACCTTTTCTTTATTTTTTTTCCTTCATAAATACTGTATCGTTATTAGTCACTTAGTTATAGTAACCTTTATAAATTGTACTCATTTAATCGCATATGGTGTACTGTCTGTTTTTGGGCGAGGCAGGGACATTACACAGCATCCACACCAGCTGATTACCCAGTTTGGGGGGCCGAAGGCTGCTCCCCCTAGACGAGAACGAGCTGAACGAGCCTGAGGTGACCCAGGGGGTTACATGTTAATTGTGGGCAGATGAGAATATTTCATTATCTTCCTACTTAGTTAACATAATTTATTAGATTTTTCCTATCAATATTATCTTTTTGTTATTAGGCCTAATTCCACTTTCAAAGAACACATTTCAAATAATCTATACCACCGATGTCACATGTTTGAATAAACACATCTTTTTGCCTGTGGTCTTCCCTTTTATATATTAGATATATCCCCATAAAACCATGAGACTGTAAGACATAAGATCAGAATTGGGCCATTTGGCCCATTGAGTCTGCTCCGCCATTACATCATTTTCCCTCTCAGCCCCAATTGACTGTTTCATCCCTTAATGCCCTAAACAATCAAGAATCTGTCAACCTCTGCCTTAATATACCGGATGACTTGGCTTCCAGAGTCACCTGCAGCTTTGAATTCCAATGAACACCACTCTCTGGCTAAAGAAATTCCTCCACATCTCTGTCCTAAAAGGATGTTCCCTCTATTCTGAGGTTGTGTTCTCTGTCTTAGAAACCAAAGACATCCTCTCCACATCCACTCTATCAAGATTTTCCAACATTCAATAGGTTTCAATAAGATCCTCTTTCATTCTTCTGAGTTCCTGTGAGTAGGTGCCCAGAGCCATCAAACGCTCCTCATATGATAAGCCTTTCATTCCCAGATCATCTTTGAGAACTTCCTTTAAACTCTCTCCAATGTCAGCACATCCTTTCTTTAAATTCAACTTCATTGCCATCTGACTGTACATGTATACAGCGCAATTAAACAGCATTCCTCCAGGCCACGGTGCAGACATAATACATATACCACACAAACAATATATTACCACAAACAAGTTAATAATGTATAATTTAAAGCACATGTAGTGCACAGCACAAGTAACCACTTAATAGTAGAGTAAATTGTAGATAGTTCGGTGTCCTAGTGATGAGACCTTGGTGGCAGCAGGGTATTCATTAGTTTCACCGCCTCCAGTCTAGCAGTCCTAGTCCTCCGAATCAGGTTTAATAAAACACCAGCATATGTTGTGAAATTTGTTGTCTTTGCAGCAGTAAAACAATGCAATACATGATAGAGAAAAAGCTGTGAATTACAGTAAGTGTGTGTGTATATTTTATAGTTAAGTTAAATAAGTAGTGCAAAAATAGAAATAAAAAAAGTAGTAAGAGTGAGTTAGTGTTCATGGGTTCAACTTCCTTTCAGAAATCAATGTCCATTCAGAAATTCAGAGGCTGTTCCTGAATTGCCAAGCATGCGGCTTTAGGCTTCTGTACCTCTTCCACGATGGCAACAACGAGAACAAGGCATTGTCTGGATGATGGGTCCCATAATGATGGACAGCACCTTTTTGAGGTATTGCTCCTTGAAGATGCCTAGAATACCATGGAGGCTACTGTCCATGATGGAGCAAACTAAGTTTACAAGTCTCTACAGCTTATTTAAATCTTGTGCAGTAGACCCCTCTCCATAGCCGACAGTGATGCAGACACTCCGGTCCCTCCTTGTGGGTCAAAGAGATTGTATGAGTGGTAATGCTTTGGGCCCTTTGTACATTGCTCCCAGTAAATGTCATAAATGGTGGTTAGGGAGACCCAGACTGAGAGTAAACCCAGACATGTTTGTACTTTTCCCAATGAGGCACTCGAACATTTTCCTCAAGCTTTCAATCAGTGTTTATTGTAGCACTCAGCTGGGTGCTCCAGTGCATTACCTGCTTTATTGGTAGTTCTTCCATGCTTGCAAAATGCTCAGAAGTGTGACTCTCAAGATGTTTCACTTGGTTTCCTGTGTGGTGGAAACTGAAATCAAATAGGTTTTGCCTGCTCTTTAACTCTGTAAGCATACTCCATTTTTCATACCAGCAGGACACACACAAATTGCTGGAGGAACTCAGCAGGTCAGGCAGCATCTATGGAAATGAATCAACATCCGGGTTGCGGGCTGAGACCCTTCTTCAGGACTCGAAAGGAAGGGAGAATGAATAGATGCGGGAGGTGAGGGAGGCTAGCTAGAAGATGGTTGATGAAGCCAGGTGGGTGGGAAAGGTAAAGGGCTGGAGAGGAAGGAATCTGATAGGAGAGGGGAGTGGGCCACAGGAGAAAGAGGACCTGAGGGGAGGTGATAGGAAGGTGAGAAGAGGTAAGTTGACAGAGTGGGGAAGAGGGGAGGGGTATGGAATTTTTTTTTACCAGCAGGAGAAATTGATGTTTATACCATCAGGTTGGTGGCTACCTAGACAGAATATGAGATGTTGCTCCTCTCCTGAGGATGGCCTCATCTTGGAACAGGAGAACTTCTAGTATTGGTTTCTTTTGATAGTATTTAAAATATACTTTATATATATAGATATATATATGGTATATAATATAAATGGGAGGGGAAGAAGGATAGCTAGAAAGTGATAGATGAAAGTGCAGGGTGGGATAAGTAAAGAACTGGAGAGGAAGGAAACTGACAGGAGAGGAGATTGAACCATGAGAGATATAAACAAGGGGTGATTGATGTTCGTGGCCTAAGGTGGAAGGAGTCAATTTTACAAAACTTACACATATATTTTTCAACATAGTCCCCTCCTACATTTACACACTTAGTCCACCAGTCGTGGAGCATACGGATCTTGGACCTCCAGGAAGTGTCCACAGCAGAGGTGATTGATAAGTTTGTGGCCCAAGGTAGAACGAGATGAGTTATTAACTTCAAACTTTCTGCATAATCACTCAGAGTTGAACTGCATGTGCATGTCACAACAGCTGTATAACTCATCTCCTTCTACCTTAGGCAACAAACTTATCAATCACCCCTGCTGTGGACACTTTCTGGAGGTCCAAGATCCACATGCTGCGCGACCGCTGGACTAAGTGTGTAAATGTAGGAGGGGACTATGTTGAAAAATAAATGTGCTAGGTTTTCGAAAACTGACTCCTTCTACTCTGGGCCATGAACTTATCAATCACCCCTCCTATGTATAGTACAAATGTATATTTTAATGTAAAAGCTGATAGGATATTCCCCTGCTATTCCTCACTTGGATCATTTGATGCTCTCTGAGCATGAGATCAGATGCTTTAATTTTTATTTATAAAAATAAACTGGAGAAGGGCTGGTTGTCTTTCTCCTGAACGAATGTCCTGCCAGTGAAACTGCATCCTCCAAATTTATACATTTCAAAGCCACACATTCTGTCAGTTTTGTTAGCAGGTCATTAATTAAGGGGGACAGAACAGCCTGTATCCTGTTTTTCATTACAGGAGGAATCTTACACCTTCGAATTGTTGATCCTTCTGCAGGTTATAAAGCAGTACTTTGAGATACTCTTACAAGACTTAGAATTTAAACAGCGGAGTTTGGAATATTCCCGAGCAAATAATTCACAGCTCATGATTATAACTGTCAGGATTAAAGGAGTGGGGAATTAAAGAGAAAAAAATTATGCCATTAGGACTGGATGTCTTTAGCACTGGAACATTCCTGAACTATTCCAGATGTCAGTGAGAGCAAGTCCAAATAGTAGCAAGAATAACACACTCCCGATGGTCTGCAAAACTTCTGCTTGAATTATCTGAGAGCATGTAACACATGCACAGTAGAAAGGGTGCAGCCATTGGGAAGCTGGAGGATCTGACAAAGATGAAGTGTTACTGCAATAACAGCCATGTAGATTTGTTGTTCTGTGCTGAGATCAAACAGCCAACTTAGCGCTGCCAACTTCTTATATTGATTGCCACTTTTTGTTGGCGCAGCACAATCTAGACAAGAAAAAACAAATTGGTAAGCAAAGAGGATGGAATGGCAGAAGGAGCTCAGGCCAGCAGGAGCCTGGAGGAGAGGTGGCTGAGGGTGCGGAGTGGCACACTACAGAAGCTGAGGGTGCGGAGAGCCATGCTACAGAGCCCACAGCGAGTCATGACTTACTTTCCACTTCAGTTTGCCTGCATGTCTGTCTTTATCTTTAAATTCCTCAGCTCTAGCTTTTAGTATTCGCTTGATGGGAGATGAGTTGGATTGAATTTATCAGCGGGTGCACTAGTGCGTGACAAGGAATGCTGTGCCCATGATACTCAGGGACCTGGGCTATATATATTTTTTGTTGATGTGTGTCTGTTTGTCTGTGATCATAATTATACCGTATGTGCTGTATGTGACTGTTGGATCTGTGCTTTGCACCTTGGGCTCTGGAGGAACACTGTTTCATTTGGCTGTATTCAATGCATGGTTGAATGACCACTAAACTTGAACTTTAACACAGTTAGTTTACACAGAGAGTTTCTTCTTACAAATGTGTTTTGTTTTTAAAAAAGATCAACTAGTTTCTAAAAGTACATTTAAATTAGTATTTGCTCATTCAGCCAAGATTAGGTTAGCATTTACTTTCCACAGAGTTTTATTAATAGCACTTCTTCTGTAGAAAATTGTGGAAAACAATTACAACAAACAATGAAGAGGCGAGCAAGGGTGAGGCTGACTTGAGGGTCATGGCGTGTGGGTACGATGCAAGGTCAAACAATGGTCAAAACAGAGTTGTGGCATACGAAGTGGAGGAGTTTCGGAGCCCATCCAGCTAAACCGAGAGTGAAGGTGGATCAATGTAGGCTGGGTTCAGTCCAAAACATGGTGGTGGGATCCAGGTGCAGAGCGTATCAATGTGACATGTCCCTGTGATAGAATGAGAGGCAACCTGGTGTTGGGGCATTTAAACAACGGGTAAGGTGGATTGAAATGACGGTGTTGGGATGAGAGGCAGGAGTCAGGCCGCTTCTGCTCGTTACTCTGCAACGTTTACTCCACTGAGGCTGAGAATGTGGGCCTGCTTCAGGCTTTTTGTAGGCGAGTTCCACAACATTTGTTCTGCTGTGTGATGAACTGAGGCTGAGGCTCTGGGCCTGTTCTCTCTCCCTCTCCCTCTCCCTGTCCCCCTCTTCATTAGGTTTTTGTTTATTTCCTTTTTTACAATAGGTTCTATTGGGTTTCTTGTTTTGTGGCTGGTTGTAAGGCGAAGAATTTCAAGGCTGCATAATTTATACATGCATTGATAATAAATGTACTTCGAATCCAGGAAAACAGAAGTATTAATCACAATTACTCATCCACTATTCATTCTCTCCTTTTTAATTATTTTCTGGTTTTCTCATTTTGCATTAATCCTCATTCTCTAAGTACCACTGAGGCTGACGCTGTACTAGTGAAGATCTGACTTTCTGTTCCAAGTCCGACATAACCCATTTCTTCATGGCAACCACTGGGCAGTGAGATTATGCTCAGAGAAAAGTTGATTAGAGCAGAACAGAATCATAAAGTTAGTATTCGTTCACTCATTATGTGACACAGGCGATCATGGTCTTTCCAAGACCATGATTGGTCTCAGCAATTTTTTTCTGCAGAAGTGGTTTTCCATTGCTTTCTCCTGGGTAGAGTTTTTACAAGATGGGTCACCCCAGCCATTATCAATATTCTTCAGATCTTGTCTGCCTGGCATCCGTGCTCTCATAACAAGGACTTGTGATCTGCACCAGCTGCTCATATGACCATCCACCACCTGCTCCCATGGCTTCATGAAACCCTGATTGTGGGGCTAAGCAGGTGCTACACCTGGCCCAAGAGTGACCTGCTGGCTAGCAGATGGAAGGGTCATCTCACACCTCCTTTGGTAGATACATATCTCCATGCCAACACCTTGGCTTTAGTGCTGGCCTGTAAGAAAACAACGCTCATGGTAGTATATAGTGACATACACCATACTGTGCAAAATTCTTAGGCACATATATGATGCTCCATGTTGCCTTTCCGGACATCTGTTTTGCCTCTGCCAGATTTACAAACTCGCACTCACTCCACATTGACAAATACAGTATTGTGTGAAAGTCTTAGTCGCCCTCACCCGAAAAGTCGACTCTGCACCTTTCTCAGATGCTGAGCTCTTCCAGCGTTTTGCTGGTGTTGGTTGAATTTCCATCATCTGCAGTTTTGTATATGTGCATAAGACTTGTGCAATACTGTACGTACTTTGATAATAAACTTACTTCGAAATTTCAACTTCGAGTTAAAGGAAATTCAATCTAAATTGGACACACAATCAACACTTTAAGAACAACTTCTTCCTCTCGTCCATCAGAAACCTGAATGGACAACGAATCAACACTTGAACACTACCTCATTCATTTTTCTCTTTGCACTATTAAATTAACTTATTTTTAATATTTATTTCTTACTGTAATTTATAGTATTTTTCCATACTGCTGCTGTAAAGTAACACACATCACGACATATGCCAGTGATATTAAACCAGATTCTGATTCCAGTTCTGGCCAGTTGCCATGGATCCTACACATTCATCTTCTTCAGGTAGACTATTTTCTTGAGCTGGTTACCGAAGTATTTTTCTATGTCCTTATTTGCATCCATTCTCTCCATTCCCACACCTTAAAAAACATAAGACAAAGAGCTAAAGACTTTTCCCCAGGGATATGGAGTCCAAAACTAGAGGACAGAGGTTTAAGGTGAGAGGGGAATGATTATAAAGGGATTTGAGGGGTCAATGTTTCCATGCAGAGGGTAGAGGGTTAACTGCCAGGTGAAGTGACGTAAGCTGATACAATCACTACATTTAAAAGACATTCGAACAGGTACATGAATAGGAAAGATTTGGATGGATAGGAGCCAAGTGCAAATTTAAAGTTCAAAATAAATTTATTATCAAAGTACATATACAACGCTCCATGTCGCCTTTCCCAACATCCTTTGCTTCTGCCAGATTTACAAACTCGCACTTGCTTCACATTGTCAAATACAGTACTGTGTGAAAATCTTAGTCACGCTCGCCCGAAATGTTGACTGTACACTTTTCCTAGAAGCTGCCTGACCTGCTGACTCCCTCCAGCATATGTGCGCGTTCACAGTAAATACAAAGAAACAGAACAGAATCTCTGAAAAAAACGCACACAACAAACAACCAATGTGCAAAAGACAACAAACTGTACAAATACAAAAAGAGAGAAAAGACAAGATAATAATAAATAACTAAGCAATAAATAATGTGAACTGAACTGAAATATGCCTTTACATTTTGTGTTTTATATTCTGTTCATTTCTTTTGTTGCCATTTGCATGTTTTTTTGTGTGTGGGCAGTGAACGGGGTTTGATGTTTCATAGAAACATAGAAAATAAGTGCAGGACTAGGCCATTCAGCCCTTCAAGCCTGCACCGCCATACAGTATGATCATGGCTGATCATCCAACTCAGAACCCTGTACCTGTTTTCTCTCCATACCCGCTGATCCCTTTAGCCACAAGGGCCATATCTAACTTCCTCTTAAATATAGTCAATGAACCGGCCTCAACTGTTTTCTGTGGCAGAGAATTCCACAGATACACCACTCTCTGTGTGAAGAAGTTTTTCCTCATCTCGGTCCTAAAAGGCTTCCCCTTTATCCTTAAACTGTGACCCCTCGTTCTGGACTTCCCCAACATCGGAAACAATCTTCCTGCCTCTAGCCTGTCCAATCCCTTTAGAATGTTATACTTTTCAATAAGATCCTCCCTCAATCTTCTAAATTCCAGTGAGTATAAGCCTAGTCGATCCAGTCTTTCTTCATATGAAAGTCCTGCCATCCCAGGAATCAATCTGGTGAACCTTCTCTGTACTCCCTCTACGGCAAGAATGTCTTTCCTCGGATTAGGGGACCAAAACTGCACACAATATTCGAGATGCGGTCTCACCAAGGCCTTGTACAACTGCAGTAGAACCTCTCTGCTCCTGTACTCAAATCCTTTTGCTATGAATGCCAACATACCATTTGCCTTTTTTTACCGCCTGCTGTACCTGCATGCCCACCTTCAATGACTGGTGTACAATGACACCCAGGTCTCATTGCATCTCCCCTTTTCCTAATCGGCCACCGTTCAGATAATAATCTGTTTTCCTGTTCTTGCAACCAAAGTGGATAACCTCACATTTATCCACATTAAATGGCATCTGCCATGAATTTGCCCACTCACCTAACCTATCCAAGTCACCCTGCATCCTCTTAGCATCCTCCTCACTACTAACACCGCTGCCCAGCTTCGTGTCATCCACCAACTTGGAGATGCTGCATTTAATTCCCTCGTCTAAGTCATTAATATGTATTGTAAACAACTGGGGTCCCAGCACTGAGCCTTGCGGTACCCCACTAGTCACTGCCTGCCATTCTGAAAAGGTCCGGTTTACTCCCACTCTTTGCTTCCTGTCTACCAACTAATTCTCTATCCACATCAATACCATACCCCCAATACCATGTGCTTTAAGTTTGCACACTAATCTCCTGTGTGGGACCTTGTCAAAAGCTTTCTGAAAATCTAAATATACCACATCCACTGGCACTTCCCTATCCACTCTACTAGCTACATCTTCAAAAAATTCTACAAGATTCGTCAGACATGATTTTCCTTTCACAAATCCATGCTGACTTTGTCCGATGATTTCACCTCTTTCCAAATGTGCTGTTATCACATCTTTGATAACCGACTCTAGCATTTTCCCCACCACCGACGTCAGACTAACCGGACTATAATTTCCCGGTTTCTCACTCCCTCCTTTTTTAAAAAGTGGGGTTACATTAGCCACCCTCCAATCCTCAGGAACTAATCCAGAATCTAAGGAGTTTTGAAAAATTATCACGAATGCATCCACTATTTCTTGGGCTACTTCCTTAAGTACTCTGGGATGCAGACCATCTGGCCCTGGGGATTTATCTGCTTTTAATCCCTTCAATTTACCTAACACCACTTCCCTACTAACATATATTTCCTTCAGTTCCTCCATCTCACTAGACCCTCAGTCCCTTACTATTTCTGGAAGATTATTTATGTCCTCCTTAGTGATGACAGAACCAAAGTAGTTATTCAATTGGTCTGCCATGTCTTTGTTCCCTATGATCAATTCACCTGTTTCTGACTGTAAAGGACCTACATTTGTCTTGACCAATCTTTTTCTTTTCACGTATCTATAAAAGCTTTTACAGTCAGTTTTTATGTTCCCTGCCAGCTTTCTCTCATAATCTTTTTTCCCTTTCCTAATTAAGCCCTTTGTCCTCCTCTGCTGGTCTCTGAATTTCTCCCAGTCCTCAGGTGTGCCGCTTTTATTTGTTAATTTATATGTTTCCTCTTTGGACTTGATACTATCCCTAATTACCCTTGTCAGCCACAGGTGCACTACCTTCCCTGGTTTATTCTTTTGCCAAACTGGGATGAACAATTGTTGTAGTTCATCCATGCGATCTTTAAGTGCTTGCCATTGCATATCCACCATCAACCCTTTAAGTATCATTTGCCAGTCTATCTTAGCTATTTCACGTCTCATATCTTCAAAGTTACCCTTCTTTAAGTTCAGAACCTTTGTTTCTGAATTAACTATGTCACTCTCCATCTTAATGAAGAATTCCACCATATTATGGTCACTCTTGCCCAAGGGGCTTCGCACGACAAGATTGCTAACTAACCCTTCCTCATTGCTCAATACCCAATCTAGAATGGCCTGCTCTCTAGTTGGTTCCTCAACATGTTGGTTCAGAAAACCATCCCGCATACATTCCAAGAAATCCTCTTCCTCTGCACCCTTACCAATTTGGTTTACCCAATCTATATGAAGATTGAAGTCATCCATTATAACTACTGTTCCTTTATTGCATGCATTTCTAATTTCCTGTTTAATGCCATCCCCAACCTCACTACTACTGTTAGGTGGCCTGTACACAATTCCCACCAGCATTTTCTGCCCCTTGCTGTTATGCAGCTCTACCCATATTGATTCCACATCCTCCAGGCTAATGTCCTTCCTTTCTATTGTGTTAATCTCCTTTCTAACCAGCAATGCTACCCCACCTCCTTTTCTTTCCTGTCTATCCCTCCTGAATATTGAATATCCCTGGATGTTGAGCTCCTATCCTTGGTCACCCTGGAGCCATGTCTCTGTGATCCCAACTATATCATATTCATTAATAACTATCTGCACATTCAATTCATCCACCTTGTTACGAATGCTCCTCGCATTGACACACAAAGCCTTCAGGCTTTTTTTTACAACACTTTTAGCCCTTATATAATCATGTTGAAAAGTGGCCCTTTTTGCTTTTTGTCCTGGATTTGCCTGGCTGCCACTTTCACTTTTCACCTTACTACTTTTTGCTTCTACCCTCATTTTACACCCCTCTGTCTCTCTGCACTTGTTCCCATCCCCCCTGCCACATTAGTTTAAAGCCTCCTGAACAGCAGTAGCAAACGCTCCCCCTAGGACATTGGTTCCAGTCCAGCCCAGGTGCAGACTGTCCTGTTTATACCAGTCCTACCTCCCCCAGAACTAGTTCCAATGCCCCAGAAATTTGAATCCCTCCCCCTTGCACCATTTTTCAAGCCACGTATTCATCTGAAATATCCTCCTATTTCTACTCTGACTAGCACATGGCTCTGGTAGTAATCCAGAGATTATTACCTTTGTGGTCCTACTTTTTAGTTTATCTCCTAACTCCCTAAATTCACCTTGTAGGACCTCATCCCGCTTTTTACCTATATCGTTGGTACCTATGTGCACCATGACCACTGGCTGTTCACCCTCCCATTCCAGAATGTCCTGCAGCCGCTCAGAGACATCCTTGACCCTTGCACCAGGGAGGCAACATACCATCCTGGAGTCTCGTTTGCGGCCGCAGAAACACCTATCTATTCCCCTTACAATTGAATCCCCTATCACTATAGCTCTCCCACTCCTTTTCCTTCCCTCCTGTGCTGCAGAGCCACCCATGGTGCAATGAACTCAGCTGCTGCTGCCTTCCCCTGATGAGACATCTCCCCCAACAGTATCCAAAACAGTATATCTGTTTAGGAGGGAGATGACCTCAGGGACTCCTGCACTACCTGCCTACTGCTACGCTGTCTAGTGGCCACCCCTTCCCTTTCTGCCTGTGTAGCCTTTACCTGCGGTGTGGCTAACTCACTGAATGTGCCATTCACGACTTTCTGAGCATCGCAGATGCTCCAGTATGAATCCAATTGCAGCTCCAGATGCTCAATGCGGTCTGCCAGAAGCTGCAGCTGGACACACTTCCTGCAAACATAGTTGTCAGGGACACTGAAAGTATCCCTGATTTTCCACATGCTGCAGGATGAACAAACCACGGGGCCGATCTCAGCTGCCATGACCTATCCAACACTTGCCTCAACTTTTGAAACTTTCTCCTTTGAAAGGAACTTACCCAGCCTTACCTCACTTGGAGTGAAGCTCGTCCTCAGCCTCTTCTCGTCGAAGCCTCTCGAGTCAAAGCCTCAAATCTCCACTCCTTCACTGGCCCGCTCACTCACCAGCTGCTCCGCTTGAGGAAACCCTCTATTTATTTGTTTGATCTTTTCAAACTGCTTGGTCACCTGACCTCGATTGCCCAATCAGCTGCTTTCTGCTGAGTCTGAGCTATTCAAATCTTGATTGTCTAATCAATGGTTTTCTGCAGAGCTATTCAAATCTTGATTGACTTGATTGCACAGTCCAACTGCCAAAACTGCCAGAATCTCTCGAGTCAAAGCCTCAAATCTCCACTCCTTCACTGGCCGCTTTCCACATGTTTTTCATGTTTTTCTTTGACTGGGTTGGTTCTATAGTTCGTTGTTCTGTGACTGTCTGTGGGGAATACGAATTTCAGGGTTGTATACTGCATATATACTGGAATAATAAATGTACTTTGAATTTTTGAACATGAGTTGTAGTCCTTGAAAGTAAGTCCTTAGGCAGGGGGAGCAGCTCAGTGTTGAGGTAAGCAAAAAGGAATGAAGTTATCCCCTCTAGTTCAAGAGCCTGATGTCTGAGGAGTAATAACTGTTCCTGAACCTGATGGTGTGGATCCTAAGGCTCCTCTACCTCCTTCCTGATGGCAGTAGTGAGAAGAGAGCATGGCCTCAATGGTCATTGCGGGCCATGGGACTAGCTCTTTTACATAACTTGGTTGACATGGACGTATTGGGCTCAAGAACCTGTGACATTACGGCCCAATTCCCACAGCTCCTTCCTATCAAAATCATCTCTACCATCTCCACTGAAAATCTCAAAATTCTAGCGATGTTTGCACTGTACATGTTGCCATTCCAGTATTAGTGGAAGAGAACATTGTAAAAGAACCAGCAGGAATGGTATAGAAAGCACCATTTTAATGTATCATTCAGAACAGAGCAATTTCCAGTCCTTTATCATTTGCATTGATTCTTAAGTCTGTTGCAACACAAGCAAGATGCTGGAGGAACTCAGCAGGTCAGGTAGCATCTACTGAACATAGAACAAAGAACATAGAATAGTACAGCACATTACAGGCCCTTCGGCCCACAATGTTGTGCCAACCCTAAAACCTTGCCTCCCATATAACCCTCCACTTTAAATTCCTCCATATACCTGTCTAGTAGTCTCTTAAATTTCACTAGTGTATCTGCCTCCACCACTGACTCAGACAGTGCATTCCACACACCAGCCACTCTCTGAGTGAAAAATCTTCCTCTAATATCCCCCTTGAACTTTTCTCCCCTTACCTTAAAGCCATGTCCTCTTGTACTGAGCAGTGGTGTCCTGGGGAAGAGGTGCTGGCTGTCCACTCTGTCTATTCCTCTTAATATCTTGTACACCTCTATCATGTCTCCTCTCATCTTCCTCCTCTCCAAAGAGTAAAGCCCTAGCTCCCTTAATCTCTGATCATAATCCATACTCTCTAAACCAGGCAGCATCCTGGTAAATTTCCTCTGTACCCTTTCCAATGCTTCCACATCCTTCCTATATTGAGGCGACCAGAACTGGACACAGTACTCCAAGTGTGGCCTAATTAGAGTTTTATAGAGCTGCATCATTACATCGCGTCTCTTAAACTCTGTCCCTTGACTTATGAAAGCCAGCACCCCGTAAGCTTTCTTAACTACCCTATTTACCTGTGAGGCAACTTTCAGGGATCTGTGGACATGTACCCCCAGATCCCTCTGCTCCTCCACACTACCAAGTATCCTGTCATTTACTTTGTACTCTACCTTGGAGTTTGTCCTTCCAAAGTGTACCACCTCACACTTCTCCGGGTTGAACTCCATCTGCCACTTCTCAGCCCACTTCTGCATCCTATCAATGTCTCTCTGCAATCTTCGACATTCCTCTACACTATCCACAACACCACCAACCTTTGTGTCGTCTGCAAACTTCCCAACCCACCCTTCTACCCCCACATCCAGGTTGTTAATAAAAATCACGAAAAGTAGAGGTCCCAGAACAGATCCTTGTGGGACACCACTAGTCACAACCCTCCAATCTGAATGTACTCCCTCCACTACGACCCTCTACCTTCTGCAGGCAAGCCAATTCTGAATCCACCTGGCCAAACTTCCCTGGATCCCATGCCTTCTGACTTTCTGAATAAGCCTACCGTGTGGAACCTTATCAAATGCCTTACTAAAATCCATGTAGATCACATCCTCTGCACTACCCTTATCCATATGCCTGGTCACCTCCTCAAAGAACTCTATCAGGCTTGTTAGGCATGATCTGCCCTTCACAAAGCCATGCTGACTGTCCCTGATCAGACCATGATTCTCTAAGTGCCCATAGATCCTATCTCTAAGAATCTTTTCCAACAGCTTTCCCACCACAGACGTGAGGCTCACTGGTCTATAATTACCCGGACTATCCCTACTACCTTATTTGAACAAGGGGACAACATTCGCCTCCCTCCAATCCTCCGGTACCATTCCCGTGGAGAATGAGGACATAAAGATCCTAGCCAGAGGTTCAGCAATCTCTTCCTTTGCCTTGTGGAGCATCCTGGGGAATATTCAGTCAGGCCCTGGGGACTTATCCATCCTAATGCATTTTAACAACTCCAACACCTCCTCTCGCTTAATATCAACATGCTCCAGAACATCAACCTCACTCATATTGTCCTCACCGTCATCAAGTTCCCTCTCATTGGTGAATACCGAAGAGAAGTATTCATTGAGGACCTTGCTCACTTCCACAGCCTGCAGGCACATCTTTCCACTTTTATCTCTAATCGGTCCTACCTTCACTCCTGTCATCCCTTTGTTCTTCACATAATTGAAGAATGCCTTGGGGTTTTCCTTTACCCTACTCACCAAGGCCTTCTCATGCCCCCTTCTTGCTCTTCTCAGCCCCTTCTTAAGCTCCTTTCTTGCTACCCTACATTCCTCAATACACCCATCTGATCCTTGCTTCCTAAACCTCATGTACGCTGCCTTCTTCCACCTGACTAGATTTTCCACTTCACTTGTCACCCATGGTTCCTTCACCCTACCATTCTTTATCTTCCTCACCGGGACAAATTTATCCCTAACATCCTGCAAGAGATCCTTAAACATCGACCACATGTTCACAATACATTTCCCTGCAAAAACATCATCCCAGTTCACACCCGCAAGTTCTAGCCTTATAGCCTCATAATTGCCCTTCCCCAATTAAAAATTTTGCTCTCCTCTCTGATTCTATCCTGTCCATGTTAATGCTAAAGGTCAGGGAGCGGTGATCACTGTGCCCCAGATGCTCACCCACTGACAAATCTGTGACCTGACCCGGTTCGTTACCTAATACTAGATCTAGTATGGCATTCCCCCTAGTTGGCCTGTCAACATACTGTGACAGGAATCCATCCAGGACACACTTAAACTCTGCCCCATCTAAACCCTTGGAACTAATCAAGTGCCAATCAATATTAGGGAGGTTAAAGTCACCCATGATAACAACCCTGTTAATTTTGCACCTTTCCAAAATCTGCCTCCCAATCTGCTCCTCAGTATCTCTGCTGCTCCCAGGGTGCCTATAAAATACCCCCAGTAGAGTAACTGCTCCCTTCCTGTTCCTGACCCACCCATACCGACTCAAAAGAGGATCCTGCCACATTACCCACCCTTTCTGCAGCTGTAATAATATCCCTGACCAGTAATGCCACCCCTCCTCTCCTCCCCCCCCCCCATCCCTTTTAAAACACTGAAATCCAGGAATATTGAGAATCTGTTCTTGCCCTGGTGCCAGCCAAGTCTCCGTAATGGCCACTACATCATAATCCCATTTATGTATCCAAGCTCTCAGTTCATCACCTTTGTTCCTGATGCTTCTTGCATTGAAATACACACTCTTTAGCCCTTCTACCTTACTACCTTTATACTCATTATTCTGCTGCTCTTTCCTCAAAGCCTCTCTATACATTAGATCTGGCTTTCCTCCATGCACTTCTTTCACTGCTCTATCGCTCCGGGTCCCATCCCCCTTGCAAATTAGTTGAAACCCTCCCGAACCATGCGAGCAAACCTACCAGCATGAAATGAATAAACAGACAGCGTATTGGGCTGAGACCCTTCTTGAAAGTCAGTGTTTATTTTCTCCAGTTGTGACAATATGTTCCCTAGCCACAGACCCTTTCCCTCTTCCTGCTGTTTTAAGAAACCGAACCCGAATTACTGCAAAGGTGGTATCATGAATAACTCCTAGTTGAGCTTCAGGCCACCTGTCTGTGCCATTGTTCAGACAGCAGTTTCAGACATTGTCACATGCTGGGCAACCAGTGGTGTAGCAGTTCGTGTGACACTATGGCAGCTTGGGGCCTTCTGGGTTTTGGAGTTAAATTCTAGTGCCGTTCTTTAAGGAGTTTGTACGTTCTCCCTATGAAGCCCAGCTTTCCTCCAGGTGCTCCAGTTTCCTCCCACATTCCAAAGATGTACGGGTCAGTACGTTAATTGGTTATTGTAAATTGTCCTGTGATTCATCATTATAATGTGCCATGGTTTATAAGGTGGGCTCCCCTGGTCTGTGATTAAGCTATTTTAAATTGGTGGGTTGCTGGGCTGTGCGGCTTATTGGTATAGAAGGGCCTGTACTACACTGTATCTTTAAGTAAATAAATAAATAAAAACATTCCTCTCACAATCACACCTCCACCTTCCTCTGTTGTAGCCTCAGTTCACTCACTACAGAAACCCTCATCCAGGCCTTGGATACCACAAAACTTTCAACAGATTCTCGTTTGATCTCCTGCACTCTATTCTTTCAAAACTCATAGTCTTTCGATGTCCCATTATCCATGTCCTGCTGTACTCCTAACCCCACTCACCTCACTTTCCTCTGCTTTCTGCTTTAAATTTCACTTTAGGTAAGTAACATATAGATTTTAAAGTTCTCATCCACATTGTAAAATGCATTCTGAATATTGTACAAAACTATCCACATCAATACTCGCGTACCTCTGCAGATGTGCATAGGCAGCAGCCTGACAAGATACACCACTGCATGGTTTGGAAACAGCTCTGCAGTGAGCAGGAAGGCTCTACAACGGGTAATCAAAACTGACCAGTGCATCTCCGGCATCAGTTTGTCTCACTCCCATCAAGGAGGAGGCTACGTAGCATCCACAGCAGGATCATCAGACTCAAGGAGACAGTTACTTTCCCCAAGCAGTCGGGCTGATCAACATCCCCACTCACTCTCCACCTCGACACACCCCTCCTCACCACTACTATATCATTTCCTGTCAGTCGCCTTACGTACAGACACTCTTGTTCTTAGTGTCGCTTTATGGATATATAATCTATCTATGCCTTATCATCAATCAATAAGCTATCTTGTGTAATTAAATTTTTTGTTTTTTTATTATTGTGGGTTTTGTTTGTGCTGTATTGGATCCGGAGTAACAATTATCCCATTCTCGTTTACACTTGTGTGCCAGAAATGCACATTGAACATTAATTCCCTCTCACTCTATCACTATCAGAGTATACAGTCTCTTCTAATTGAGGACCTTCTCTCACACTCAAATTTAATTTCTGAAACTGGCCATGTTTTCTGATGACAGGCT
The DNA here is from genome assembly GCF_030144855.1 of Hypanus sabinus. Lineage (NCBI taxonomy): Eukaryota > Metazoa > Chordata > Chondrichthyes > Myliobatiformes > Dasyatidae > Hypanus > Hypanus sabinus. The sequence continues at coordinate 204,467,808 of NC_082707.1, forward strand.
TCAAAATTCCCAAGTTTCTTCCCTATACTTCCCTTCTCACCCTTCTCAAAATCAGAATCTGAATTTGGTTTAATATCATCAGCAAGTGCCATGAAACTCGTTGTTTGCAGAAGTAGTACAGTGCAATACATAATAATATAATTGCAAGTTACAGTACAGTAAGTATGTAAGATATTTAAATTAAATAAGTAGTGATGTAGTGTATTCAATGTCTATTCTGAAATTTGATGGCAGAGGGGAAGAAGCCGTTCCTGAATCATTGAGTGTGTGTCTTCAGGCTCTTGTACCTTCTTCCTGATGGTAGCAATGAGAAGAGAGCATGTCCTGGGTGATGGGGTCATAATGATGATGTGTTTCTCCTTTTAAAAGCTCCATAACACCTTCCATAAGCTTTACATCATGAACTCTGAAATGGGGCCAGCATCAGTTTTGGTTCTGTAACCTGGGAGTTGTCTCCTATGAAGGCACTAAATAAAAGGAAGTTGGTGATGCTATAAAGTATCTGTCCCTGGATTTACTGCACATTACAAGGTAAATGAATTGGATCTACGGCTTCATGCTTCTCTTCCATCAAAGGGCTTCTCCAGCATTCACTCTCAATGAGGCCGCACTCATGAAAAATGGACCAGTCCACAACTACCATTGAATGCTCTACTTTTTAAGCTGAGTCTTGTTGAGTTAAATATGTAACAATCAGTGGCTAACTAGTTCTTTTGGTGATATTGATTTAACTGCCAGAACTGATGAGAAATTTAGTCTGAGATTTGCTGATTATTCTGACAAGTCAGACCGCCAAAATGACGTTCAACTGAGAGAAATTTAGACAATGAAATATAATAACAGCAGAGACTTTTCTTACCATTTCTGCCATTAACCAAGACTGTTGTAGGTGTAGTTCAAGATAATTTTAGTAATGCCGGATAGCTACCCAAATAAAACTCTCAATAATTAAAATACTTTATCTTAAAGGCACCATTTTTGAATGCAAAAGTTTCTGAAGAAAATCAAAGGAAAGCTGATGAATGTCATTGGCAGAGGAAATAAGTTTTCAACAAGCTCTGCATGAACTACAGAGCCCTAGCCAACTATTTATAATTGGCTGGGCTGGAACAAGGTTGGAAAGTTAAACGGAAAATGTTGGAAATACTCAGCAGTTTAGACCACATTTGTGGAAAGTGGAAAAGATGAACATTGCATTTCAATGAGAACCTTACATAGTTATCCTTAATGTATCAACTGTTTTCTTCCTACCCATTAAACTCATGCCCACATTTTGCAGCAGTAATGATGAAGAAATGGGCTGTCTTTATTGGGTAAAGCTCTCCAGTCAGAATCAGGTTTAATATCACTGGCATATGTCATGAAATTTATTGCTTTGCAGCAGCAGAACAATGCAATTCATAAAAATACAAATGCAAAAATAAACTAAATTACAATAAGCTTATGTTAAAATTAAATTAAATAAGTCATGCAAAAAGAGAGCAAAAGAAACTAAGGAAGTGTTCATGGGTTAATTTTTCATTCAGGAAGAAACTGTTCCTGAAACATTCAGGCTGATGTACCTCCTCCCTGAGAAAAAGGCATGTCCTAGCTTATGGGTCACTTAATGATGGATGCCGCCTTTGAAGCATGGCCTTATCAAGATGTCCCAGATGCTGGGGAGGCTCATGTCCATGATAGAGCTGGATGAGTTTACAACTTCCTGCAGCGTTTTCTGATTTTGTGCAGTGGCCCCCTCCATGCCAGATGGTGATGCAATTAGTTAGAAAGCTCTCCATGGTTTCCCAATATTCTTCCATTGATGGTTTAATTCTTAATTAGTTCCTGTTGGCATGCTTTCACAAGCCACGCCACTAAGTTCAGGAACATTTCATCCATTAAGCTCGAGTCAGCATGGAAAACTTCACGAATCTCGTCACTGAACTGACTCCCCAACCTACTGACTCACCTTCAAGGACTCTACAGCTTAATGTGCTTTTTTAAAAAATTATTTGCACAGTGTGTCTTAATTGGACATTGCTTATTTGGCAGTTGTTCTTATTTATAGTTTTTTATAAATTCTAATGTATCTCTTTATTTTCCTGTAAATGCCTGCAAGAAAATAAATCTTGAGATAGTATATAAATATAGTGATAAATAAATTTATCAAAGTACACGTACGTCACCATAAATACCCCTGAGATTCATTTTTGCAGGCATTCACAATAATACAAAGAAACAAAATAGAATCAATGAAAAACCATACACAACTAAGATGGACAAATAGGCAATATTCAAAAGACAACAAACTATCCAAATATGAAAGAGCAAGAGAAAACCAAAATAATAATAGTAAATAAATAAGCAATGAATATCAAGAATGTGAGATGAAGAGTCCTTGAAAGTGAATCCATAGTTTGTTAGAATATTTTAGTGTTGGGGTGAGTGAAGTTGAGTCAAGTTAACCCTTGTTCAAGGGTACGATTGTTGAGGGGTAATAAACCGTTCCTGAATCTGGTGGTGTATGTCTTGAAGCTCTTGTACCTTCTTCTTGATGGCACCATGACTTGGGTGGTGGGGGTCCTTGATGATGGAAGCTGCTTTCTGGTGATAGCAGTCCAGATGTAATGATGAGGTGCTGTAATGAGTTTTAATTTGTTAACAAACTATCAATTTATAAATAACAATATTCTGTATGCAAAATTTATAAACGTGACTTAAGTATTTCAAAACTTTATTTATTAACACTTCCAATAGTGGAGGAGACCAGGGCCAGATGGAATATCATCCATTTAGAGGGGTGTCCATTTAGAATAGAACTAGGAGGATTTTTTTTCACCGGAAGTGGTGAATCTGAGGAACTCATCGACGCAGGTGACTGTGAAGGCCAGGTCATTGGGTATATTTAAAGTGGAGGTTGATAGGTTCTTAACCTTTGACGCCCTGAATAATTAAGTGGAGAAGGCAAGAGAATGGAATTGCGAGGGATAATAAATCAGCCATGTGGAATAGTGGGGCATGTGTGTTAAAAAAACTATTTGAAATTGATTCCTGATTTCTTATCTCTGAGATAATGATTGCTTGCTTTGCCACAATATAAGTGTAAGATATCAAAAGCTTCCCATTGAATGGAGAAGATCAGGCAATAAATGAAGTGTGTCCTCAGCACTGAAGCCACCAGATCCAAACTAAACCCAGAATTTGCTGGATATAGGTGAAACAGCATTTTTACCTATGTGGACTGAGTTCATATTTCAGCTTGATGACCTTTCGACAGAACCAGGGAAAATCAGAAATCAAGCATATTTTAGTTTGCAGAGATGAAAAAGAGGAGGAGAGAACAATGTGCTGTCTGTACTGGAGGCAGACACATTTGGGACATCAAGGAATCTCTTAGATAAGCACATGAGTGAAAGAAAAATACAGGACTGCGCAAGATGGAAGGGTTAGATTTATCTTGAAGTTGGTTCAAAGGTCAGCACAACATCGTGGGCCAAAGGAGCTGTACTGTGCTATGTTCTAGGTAGAATAAAATATGTTTTGTGGGACATGAACAACTAAACGATGGGTCTACCAGGACAGTCCTGCTTGTGGAGCTTGGGAACAAGACAACAGTGGACTATGAATAATTGGGAGACTGAGGCAGGTGCCTGCGAAAGGAGTATCACCCAAGAAAAATAGGTCAAGGAGTGCCTCGAGGACAATAGCCTAACGGACAGCATTATGGTCATGTTTCACAGAGATACAAGGAGATGCCTGCATTCTGACATTCATCTCTGCGAGGTGAAGGTCAATTAGCCAAATGACAACAGCACTGCCCTTGTCAGTTTTGATGACAATGTTTTAGGAGTTGATCCTCTGTGAGAGGAGCATTGGTTTCAGATGGAGAAAGGTCAGAAAAGCAAAAAAAAAATTACATCAGCATTTAGTGGTGACTAAATCTAGAATGGGTAAGAGGCCAGAAAATGGGCTCCACATAGATGGGGAGAAAGTTCACAGTGAGGACTCCTAACCAGATGAATGGGGATAGAGGCAATCGTTGAGGAAGAGAAAATCAATGTCATGTCAATAGAAAATATATTCAAATCAAGTTAAATCTAGTCAAGTTTATTGTCATTTAACTGTATACATGTACACTGTGTAATGTTTCTCCAGACCAGGGTGCAAAGCATGGTCATACCCTTCCACACCAGTTTCTGGGGTTTGATGATGTTAAATACCGAACCGAAATCTATGAACAGCAGTCTGGCATATGAGATCCCATTTTCCAGCTGGGATTGGACAGAGTGCAGGGCAGGGCTATAGAATTGTCAGTGGATTGATTTGAATATCTGATTTGAAAGCTTTTAATGTAGTTGCGAGAAAGGCTGTTGTGGGCTGATTGACTTTTTATCAGTATTAGTAAGTGTTCAAGATTGTTCAGTGTCATTTCCAGTACTCATTTGTAAAGGAGAATGAAATAACAACTGGGATTGTTACTCCCAATCTGTGGTGGCACAAAAAAAATACACAATAAGATAAAGGACACAATAAAAAAATTTTAAAAAGACACAGTGAATATAATTACAGAAGATAGCAAAATCAAACATTTTTACTTTTTGTTATCTGCATTTCAGTGAGGAAAATTCAATAATTCCACCATTCAGCTTCAAGGTCGCTCAGATATTTGTTGTTCGGAGAACTGTCAATGCATACACAAAGCAACAGTATGCAACTGTCATTGCATACACAATGATCCATTTCATTATTTAAAGGATCAACAGGCAAGGAGTGAATGAGTAGACAGTGGTAACGATGACATAGTAATACTGCTCTCGTATGCTGCTGCATAGTGTTACTCGTGAAGAAGAGTCCCTAATTCATTGATTGTCCTGTCTGTCTGCATCATTGTGTGGTACTGGACTACAAGACCCTACAGAGGACAGTAAACACACTGAGAGGATTACCGGGGTCTCCTTCTCCTCTATTTGTGATGTTTACCTGGAGAGTTATAGACAAAGGGCCCGAAGCATTGCGGAGGCTCCCTACCACCCATCCCACAATCTCTCTGTGCCACTACCATCAGGAAGGAGGTACGGGAGCATCAGGACTAACATTGTCAGACTGAGTAACAGCTTTGTCCCTCAGGCTGTGAGACTAATGAATCCTAGTTATATATATGTGATTAAGACTTTTGCACAGTACCATATATGTACAGTCACGTAACAATAAAATTGAACTTGAATTTAATGACTATTTTCAGAGGGTTTGTACTCTTCAAGCTTTAGATTGTATTGTACCCATGACTTTGTTCTCAACATTAAACATAATTTAACCACAAGCAGGTGAAAATCTTATTATAACCATGGAGCACCCATTTCCCATTGTTCTATTGTTTGCAAGTTACTGTGTACAGCTGCTATACATTATAGGCTGAAATTGATGTTAAGTTCCCAGTAACCACCTGAAAGTCTGTGCCTTAATATCCAACAGCTGGAATTCTATAACAAGACTTGAAGCTATTTTCCCTCCTGTGATTTTTGTCATTGAAAGCCAGAATTCCCGCTGGTGGAGCTTTACAGCATTGAGAATAGCTTCAGTACATAAGCGGTTTAACTCCCATGTCTTGGAACACTGCGGAGGATAAGCAGCCTCTACACTCGGTAGTCATAACTGCCCACACATCACCCGCACCAGCCTACCTGCCATCAAGGACACATATATAGAAAGTGCCAGAAAAGAGATAGTAACCTCATGAAAGATCCGACCTGTGTATCCCTGCAGCGAGGCCCAGGTCCTAGCACGGGGGATACCCCAGTGTTTGGACATTTTAAACACCAGCCCAGACATGCAGAAAAGGCACGGTGTCAAGACTGGTCTCTAGGGTCGGACGTACTCTGTTCACTCCTCCATGACATTTACTTCCCTCTCCATGACGCCAAGGCTGTGAGGTGGCTCCAGTTGCTCCCATCCATGTGTGAACCCGAATTCCGCTTGAACATTTAAACCAAGCTTGCGCCTATTGCCAGCTCATTCCACACTCTCATGATTCTCTGAGTGAAGAAGTCTCCACTCATGTTCCCCTTCAACTTCTCACCTTTCAATCTCAACCCATGATCTCTGGTTGTAGTCCCACCCAACCTCAGGGGGAAAAGTCAGCTTACATTTACCCTGTCTATACCCCTCATCATTTTGTATTCCTCAAACAAATCTCCTCTCACTCTTTTACATTCACAAATTAGTCGCAAAGTCTCGTTCCCACAGTGCATTCATTGTCCACTGCGGATTTCATGTTTATCACAACTAAAGTCATAAAACCAGATAAGGCTGCTGTAGCTGGAGGTGGTAGTGGGGATTAGCTCCCACTAACTATTAAATTCTCCCAGTGGAGTGCATCCAGCAGAGCCGTTTCTACTGATAGGAGAAGGGGCAGTTATTGGCACCTTAAAACCAGTTGCTTCAGGCAGATGGGGCTTGTCAGCTGTGGTTGGCAGCTCATCTAGGAGAAGGAAAACTCTGATCTCAAACCTCCACTGCCTTGTGACTATACCACTCATGGGAAATGCTTCGGGAGTAAACCCTGAGGGAAAAATCTGGAGCTGTAGTACCTAAGGCAATAAACTGAATTCAATGCTGATGGGCAACTCCTGTGACATTGCTGGTGCCAAACTGTACTGGTCCTTATTTTCCAGTTGGATATCTCAGCTCTGTGGAGGGGCAGAGTCTACTAGAGGGACAACAGCTTGCTCTCCATGTCATACTCCACTGACTTGCGTATCTAGGCAGCTGGGATGCAACGTCCATGGTCGGCCCCTTTCAATCCATAGTAAGGTGTTGGGACCAGAGGTGAGAGTCAGGCCAGCTTTGCTCCTTTCTCATGTTTGACTGGTCGCTTTTGTTCTAAGTGCTACTTGCTTACTTCTATTGTTTGCACAATTTGTTTTATCTTCTGTCTGCACATTGGGTGTTTGATAAGTCTTTTATGGGTTCTTTTGGGTTTCTGCAAGGAGAAGATTCTCAAGGTTGTATATTGTATACACACTTTGAGCTTCGACTTTGATCAACAGAGGCCTGAGGTGTCATAGCTAACATTTTCTCATACTGAAAAAGAACTGACTGGAAAGAAAAGAGGCCATTCTGCCCATTAAACTTTTACTGTCTGTTTGACTCTTCCCTGTCATTTCCTCAATATATCTTCCCTCTTTTCAAACATACAGTTTGATTTAGAAAGTTATGATCCCTTCTGTTCAAAACACCCCACCACCCCTGCCCCCACCCCATTCACTCCCCACCAACTTTCTGGTAGACATAACAGTCCCCTGTTTGAATAAGGGCCTCAACTTCTATTACTAATTATCCTATATGCACCCTGTTTTCTGACCTTCCTGCCAGTGAAGTTCTTTCTAAAGGCAATGGTTATTAGTAATGTGATCTATCCCCATCAATGTGACAGAAGCAAATATTTGAAGCAACATTTTTTCCTCTTAAAAACCATCTCTTGGTATCCAGTAACATAAGCGTTTCATCTATGACTTGCAATAAAACTAATAAATATTTATGCGTATAATGATACCCCAGATGTCGAGGAGACAGCATCAAGGAGAGCTGAGATTGTCTGGATTAGGAGACCTTTTAGAGAAAATGAGGATTTGTTAAAGTTACATTAAATAAATCTTTTAAAAGCCATGATTACAAGAAAATTAAATGTACTTGTTCCAACGTGGCATAAATTATCTTGTAATTATACAGCCAGCAGCAGTAAAAGACACTGGAGCCAGTGTTGGTGCTTCTAAGAATGTTATTTCTGCAATAGTGCAGGAGCACTCGAGTATCAATGTTTGTGCTGCTGTTTTGACCTGTTTGAAAGACTAGTAGATCTAATGAACTACAAGACTAAGTGTAGTATTCTCCGTAACTGTCAAGGTCACAGCTGACTTAAATGTCATAAACTATAAGACCATTAGGCTATTCGGCCCATCAAGTCTGATCTCCCATTCCACCATAGCTCTATTACTATTCCTCTCAATTCACTTTGAAGTTCACATAAATTTCAGTCACAGTGCTGCAAGCTTTTATAATGAGTTCAACGTCAGGGACTCGCTTTCAAGTTCAAGTTCATTGCCATTCCACTGTATATATGTACGTATACCGCCAAATGAAACCTGGTTCCTCCAGACTAAAATGCACAACACAGTAAAAATAGCTCACTCAGAGCACAGTAAGTTATATTACCACTCGTAAATTTGCAAATAGTGAGGTGTATTTGTGACACAAGTGAAGAAGTAAACAGTATAACACTTCTGGCGCTTCATATGCATTGATACCTGGTTGGAGTTCAGTAGTCATCTGGCTTGGGGGCTTCCCATCCTATCAGTTCTTGCTAATGCTCCAGCCAGACGGTTGGAGCGGTGGGGGTGGGGGTGGTGACAAAGAGATTGCTGGACCCAAAGAGAGGGGTCATTGACAATGCTGAGACCCTGCTCCTGACAAATTTCTCATATGGAAGGAAGGGAAACCCAAAGATCCCCTCAGTAGTCCTTGCAACCCTTTGCAGGGACACAGTATTTAGAGGCTTTGTCAGAATGGGAAAGTTGTTTTTAAGTTTCAGAAAGACTAGGGAATAGATGGCAAGGACAAGGGAAAAATCAATAATAAGTTCTGTTTCCATGGATCTCCTCTTGTCCTAAGATAAATATGCTCATGGTCCTCTCAGTTTCTCCTCACACAGCAAACTCACCCTCCCAAGAATCAGATTGGTGATTAAAGAACATAATGTGAATGAAGGAACAGAATCATAAGACCATAAGACATAGGAGCAGAATTAGGCTAGTCAGCCCATTGAGCCTGCTCTGCTGTTCTATTATGGCTGATCCTGGATCCCACTCAAACCCATACAGCTGTCTTCTCGCCATACCCATTGATGCCCTGACCAATCAGGAAACTTTTAACTTCTGCCCTAAATATACCCATGGACTTGGCCTTCACCACAGTCTGCAGCAGAGCATTCCACAGAGTTACTACATTCTGGCTAAAAAAAAATCCTCCTAACCTCTATTTTAAAGGGTCACCACTAAACTTTGTGCTCTGTCCTCTAGTTCTGGATATCCCCACCACAGGAAACATCCTCTCCACATCCACTCTATTTAGTCCTTTCAACATTCGGTATGCTTCAATGAGGTCTCCCCGCATTCTTCTAAATTCCAGTGAGTACAGGCCCAAAGCTGCCAAACGAGTGCAAGACTTAATAATAAATATCTTTAACAATGTTAATATGTTTTACATTTAACTTAGATGTGGAAAGCTGTTATCAAAATAATGGTAGTTTTGATATTTCTCATGTTTTCTCAAGTTACAGTATGTGGGTTGAAAAGGTTCCAAAATGGCTACCAGAACTTCTTTGGACCTGAAAAGAACATTGTGTATTAAAATATGTATACATATTGATTTTGTTAAGACTAAACTAACTTTACAGAGATATGAAGTTCCTACAATATTTCTGATTCCCAATAGCATCTTATTTTTAACTTTGTCACATTAAAAAGCTTCCTTATCCATAAAGGACGTGCTAATGCAATCTCCTTCCTCCTTAATTAAATTTGTTTTCCTCTTCACTTTTGATGACTCCAGCACTTTTGAACATTGTGCAAATTTGCCCCAGCTGTGACAACACTTTAAACGCCAAATAAGTTCAGAGCAAAGCGGTTGATTCTCAACCTAGAATAGTTTTGTCAAAATGTGCCGCACATGTTTTGTACATTAAGGAAAGTGACCTTGAGCCATTTGGGAAACTAATTCAATCACAATTGATTCATATGTGTGTTTGATTTGAATAACACAATGTTCAAACAGAATCCACTCTTTCCAATTTGCCATCAGGCACATGTCTGAGAAGATGCATAATTCCATTCAATGTCCATTTGGTAATGACAATTATATTTATAGAAGTCTTTATTTGATGTATCTGGACTGAATTTGGTGTTATGAGCCTTAAAATGAGTCCTTACACTCAGCAATACTACAACACTGAAAATAGCCAAGTGTGTGATTACAAATGCTTCTTCAAAAGCTTTATGTGTTCCTATTACATCAAATTTCCTCCTTTACAAGTCATGTTATTGCATTGAACACATAACTAAATCAAGCACTTATTTTATTCTATATTTCAGAAGCTCAGATTGGCACATGGGTGAGAGAAAAGTGGAGGACAATGTAGGAGGGAAGTGTTGGATTAAACTCAGACTATGCTTTAAGGTCAGCACAATATTGTGGGCTGAAAGGCCTTGCTGCATTGTAATGTTCAGTGTTATACAGTCTGTTCTTATAAAGTACAGTCCAGAAAAAAGGTATTGACCCGAAATATCGACTGCCCAATTCCCTCCACAGATGCTGCCTGGCTCCGTGAGTTACTCCAGAAAATTGTTTGTTGCCCAACATAGTGCCAGCTGTTTTAATATCTATATTATCCCATTTCTAGTGAAAACCATTGACTTAAGAAGTGAACTGACTTGCTGAGAATTTACAACACACTCAATTTCAGCTTTGGAGGTGTGACCCACCATTGGCTGTGGCAGTCTTAGAGAGATTTTTTAAACATTCGAAGTCCCACCTGTTTAAACAGGCTTATACAAAAGATGCTGATGCTCTTTCTGACACTCTGGAGCTGAGCTTAACTATCTGCATTTCTTCTCATACAGCTAGGACCAGGTTCCTCACTGGAAACCAGTTTCCTACATTCCCTTGAAACTCCTCTTGTAAAGTTTCCTGTTATTCCTTAAGGTTGTCATAGCCAGAGTTGGTAATGGGGATAAGCTCCCACTCGCTATAAAATGCTCCCAATGGCTTGCGTCTAAAATAGCCTCTGACAACCAAGTCCAGTTCCTGGCCTTCATGTGCGGTTTAGTGACTGAGCCTAATGGCGTTGTTTCCTACCGACAGGAGAAGGAGCAAAGGTGAGCTAATGGCACCTTCAAACCAATTGCTTCGGGCAGATGGAGCTTATCAACTGTGGTTGGCAGCTCAACTAGGAGAAGAAAAACTCTGATTTCAGGCCTATGCTGTCTTGTGGCTGTACCCACTCATGGGAAAGGCTTCAAGAGTAAACCCAAAAGAGAAATCTGGAGCTGGAGTCAATAAGTCTATCCTGCGTTGAGTTCATTGCAGACTGGTGACTCCTTGCTGGTACCAAACTGTATTGGTCTTATCCACTCCTTTGGATTCATCAGCTGTGTGGAGAAAGGTAGTCTGCCACATGGGCAACAGTTTGCTCTCCCTATTGTACTGCCTTCCTTTGTGTATCAAGTAGACAGCTGGCATACAAAATCCATGGTCAACCACAACTAAAGGAGGGCCTATGCTCTCTAATGCACACTTGGTTCTCAGGTCAAGTCAAATCATTTTTTATTGTCATTTCGACCATAACTGCTGGTACAGTACACAGTAAAAACTAGACGTTTTTCAGGACAATGGTGTTAAATGAAACAGTGCAAAAACTAGACTGAACTACGTAAAAAAAAAACCAGAAAACAGAAAATAAAACTACAATAGACTACAGACCTACCCAGGACTGCATAAAGTGCACAAAACAGTGCAGGCATTACAATAAATAATAAGCAAAACAATAGGGCAGTAAGTTAGGAGATTTACCAGGATGCTGCCTGGTTTAGAGAGTATGGATTATGATCAGAGATTAAGGGAGCTAGGGCTTTACTCTTTGGAGAGAAGGAGGATGAGAGGAGACATGATAGAGGTGTACAAGATATTAAGAGGAATAGAGAGTGGACAGCCAGCGCCTCTTCACCAGGGCACCACTGCTCAGTACAAGAGGACGTGGCTTTAAGGTAAGGGGTGGGAAGTTCAAGGGGGATATTAGAGGGTTTTTCACTCAGAGAGTGGTTGGTGCATGGAATGCACTTTCTGAGTCAGTGGTGGAGGCAGATACATGAGTGAAGTTTAACAGAATACTAGACAGGTATATGGAGGAATTTAAGGTGGGGATTTATATGGGAGGCAGGGTTTGAGGGTCAGCACGACATTGTGGGCTGAAGGGCCTGTAATGTGCTCTACTATTCTATGTTCTATGTTCTAAGTTGTGTCAGTCCAGGCTCTGAGTATTGAGGAGTCTGATGGCTTGGGGGAAGAAACTGTTACATAGTCTGGTTGTGAGAGCCCGAATGCTTCGGTGCCTTTTCCCAGATGGCAGGAGGGAGAAGAGTTTGTATGAGGGGTGCGTGGGGTCCTTCATAATGCTGTTTCCTTTGCGGATGCAGTGTGTAGTGTAAATGTCTGTAATGGCGGGAAGAGAGACCCCGATGATCTTCTCAGCTGACCTCTCTATCTGCTGCAGGGTCTTGCGATCCGAGATGGTGCAATTTCTGAACCAGGCAGTGATGCAGCTGCTCAGGATGCTCTCAATACAACCCCTGTAGAATGTGATGAGAATGGGGGGGGTGGTGGGAGATGGATTTTTCTCAGACTTCGCAGAAAGTAGGAACACTGCTGGGCTTTCTTTGCTATGGAGCTGGTGTTGAGGGACCAGGTGAGATTCTCTGCCAGGTGAACACCAAGAAATTTGGTGCTCTTAACGATCTCTACCGAGGAGCCATCGATGTTCAGCGGGGAGTGGTCGCTCCGTGCCCTCCTGAAGTCAACAACCACCTCTTGTTTTTTTTTGTTCACATTCAGAGACAGGTTGTTGGCTCTGCACCAGTTTGTTAGCCGCTGCACCTCCTCTCTGTAAGCTGACTCATCATTCTTGCTGATGAGACCCACCATGGTCGTGTCATCGGCGAACTTGATGATGTGGTTCGAGCTGTGTGTTGCAGTACAGTCGTGGGTCAGCAGAGTGAACAGCAGTGGACTGAGCACACAGCCCTGGGGGGCCCTCGTGCTCAGTGTGATGGTGTTGGAGATGCTGCTCCCAATCCAGACTGACTGAGGTCTCCCAGTCAGGAAGTCTTAGCATCCAGTTGCAGAGGGAGGTGTTCAGGCCCAGTAGGCTCAGCTTTCCAATCATTTTCTGAGGGATGATTGTGTTGAATGCTGAACTGAAGTCTATGAACAGCTTTCAAATGTACGTATCTTTATTGTCCAGGTGGGTTAGGACCAGGTGGAGGGTGGTGGCAATGGCGTCATCTGTTGAGCGGTTGGGACGGTACGCAAACTGCAGGGGGTCCAGTGAGGGGGGCAGCAGGGTCTTGATATGCCTCATGACGAGCCTCTCGAAACACTTCATGATGATGGATGTAAGTGCAACGGGACGGTAGTTATTGAGGCAGGACACTGAAGACTTCTTCGGCACGGGGACGATGGTGGCGGTTCTGTTTCCAGAACTTCCTTCACACTTAATGCTGCCTTGTTTCCCTATTTCCTATAAACTCACCAGCTGCACTGCAAAATGTATAATGTTACTGTGTTCCATCTAAAATGAAGCGTTCATGGTCATAGCCCATCCACACAATTCAACATGTTATGAATTCAGAAATTCTCTTCTGCACACCACTGCCCAGTTATTTGAGTTACTTTCCTATCTGCTTGAAATGGTTTGGGCCACTCTCCTCTGACTTCTCTCATTAACAAGGTGTTTCACCCACTGAATGTTTTTATGTTTTTCACACTGTTATCTGTAAATTTGGATATTGTTGTGTATGAAAATTCCAGGAGATCAGCAGTTTCTGAGATACTCAAACCGCCTTTTCTGGCACCAACAATCATTCCACGGTCTAGGTCACTTAGATCTCATTTCCTTCCCATTCTGATGTCTGGTCTGAACAACAACTGAACGCCTTGTCAATGTCTGCATGTTTTGTTTTGCATTGAGTTGCTGCCTCATTATTAGATATTTGCATTAATGAGCAGAATTGGGTTTAAGCTTATCTAAGAGGAGGAAAATTCTGATCTCAAACCTAGTCAAAGGTTGAAAGGTTCATTTTATTATGTAAGTATGTATGTAGAATACAGCTCTAAAGGTAATCTTCTCAAGATAGCCTTAAAATACAGAAAAACTGTAGAAATATTTGAAAGACAGTCCTCCTCCCCAAATGAAAAGAAAGAAGAAACAAAAACTTGCAAACCTCAAACCTCTCGCTTGCACAAAAAAAATAATAGTTCACTCTCACGGAAAAACAGCTACAAAAACATCAAACCCAGAACTCGCAGCCCGTCAATTGGCAACGGGAAAGACTGGTGAGAACATGAAAAAAAAACATAGCGCTGAAAGAAGCCAATATGAACCACAGATAGTTTGAACTACAGTCCAATACATCAACCTCAGAATTATAATAACGTCTGCGAGAGCATCAGGGCGAACAACCGCGTGAACCCAATGGCCTTTCCGAGGAGAGTGACCCGAACCCAATGGCCCTTACAAGGGCAACGAGTTGACTCCAACAGAGAGGGGTAATGCCTTGGTGGCTGAACATACTTGGCCTTGGCAACTTTAGAAAACTCAGGGCCATCCGGGAGAATGGAATCTACTTGATAGATAGAGCATCCTGGACCTCAAGCATTTCCTTCAACCACGGCTGAGTTAATTTGATTGTAAGATACAGTCCCCAAACATGAAAGAGGTGTAATTCTAAGATATACCTTAATAGCTTGTTTTGGGCTTTGTTTTCATTTGAAGACTGTAAAAGCATTATAATCGATCTCCTTCTCATCTATTTCTGACCATTAGATTTGTGAAACAATGCATTTTGGAAAAATTATAAGCATATTTTGGCAGAAGACTCTAACTTGTTGATGAGAGAAAACTGATCTAATGCCTTTTCTCTTCTCATCATTCCTTAGTTAAAAGCTAGATTCAAAGCTCAAAGTGAATTTATTATCGAAGTACATATATTATGCCGAAATTCATTTTCTTGCGGGCATTCACAGTAACTACAAAGAAACACAATAGAATCAATGAAAAACCACACATAACAAAGACAGATAAACAAACGGTGTGCAAAGGAAGGTACACTATGCAAACACAGTACTGAACAAAAGTCTTTGGCATAGACACATAGCTGGACTTTTGCACAGCTCTGTAGTAATTTTATGTATTGCGTTGTATTGCAGCTGCAAAAAGAAATTACAAATTCCATGACATATGAGAGTGATGATAAACCTGATTCTGAAATGGGTCTCTATTGTGGACTGAGAGCGGGAAAGGATTAGCCAGAGGTGATTCAAATCATGGTTGAGAAAAGGGAAAGAGAGAAGGGAGAGTGTGGGAAGCTCCAGAAAGATATTCTGTAAGGGTCAATAAACTAATTGTTTGCAATCAAATGACCTTGCCTGGTTTCTCAGGGCTGGGTGCCTGTACCCATGTCACTCATCACCCTGGTACTTTGTCTCTGACATCTATCCTACACTCCTCCTGCAGCACTCCACCCTCGCTGCTCACAACATCCTCTGCTTCCACCAGATTTACAAACTCGCTCTCCGCTCTACATTGGCAAATGCACAGTACTGTGCAACAATAGAAAAACATTCAACAATAATAATAATGCAATAAATATCGAGAACGTGAGATGAAGAATCCTAGAAAGTGAGTCCATAGTTTGCAAGAACATAATGTTGGGCTGAGTGAAATTGAGTGAAGTTATCCATTCTGGTTCAAGAGTGCTCTTCTGGTTTGAAGAGTGCTAACTGTTTTTCAGCCTGATGGTGTGGAGTCCTGAGGCTCCTGTACCTTCTTCCTGATGGCCGCAGCAAGAAGAGAGCATGACCTGGATTATGGGGGCCTTGATAATAGATACTGGTTTCCTACAACAATGCTCTTTGTAGATGTGCTCAACAGGGAGGAAAGCTTTACCTGTGATGGACTATGACATATCCACTAATTTTGTGAACTTTTCTGTTCAAAGGCACCTGTGTTTCCACAATAAGCCATGATACAACCAGTCAGTATACTCTTCTATAGGCATTAAAACTGTTATAATTCTATGAAATTAAATCAAAACTGTTAGAATGACACAGCTACAGTAGAAACGATTCTCCAGAACTGACCTGAAAAGGTGTTGACTGACCAGTTACATATTCCCAGCAAGGCCCACCAGCATTTGATACAGAATTTCTACATTTGTGTCTATTTTTAATTAATTTATTTATAGAGAACAGAGCCTGCTTGTGTTTGTCCCTGAACTAATCAATGTGAACACAGAAATAGTGCAAGTCTTATTGATAATCATGGGACAGGATACTGCATGTAACCCTCACGTGTTCTGAATATTTGGTCACTTTTGAGGCCATTTAGAGTCAAATGCCTCTCCCAGGGTCAGGGCTGCAGGCAGTACCTAAGCAAGAGAAGCACAAATCTTTCAAAGTGTTAATGAAGTGAGTGTATTATTAAGACAGTTTCTCAATGTTGACACATGCATAAGCTTGTCAGCTTCGTAGTGCTTTACTCTGCAACAGAGTCAATCGGGTTTACTGATGAATGCTGGTAATACAGAGGTAAAGCCAGAGAGTTTTGTTTATACAGTGGTCTCAGTCTGAAGTTCAGGATCAATTGACAGTGATGTCCAAATCAATTGGAATGACTGTGTGACATGGGGAGATTCTCGTTGGTTATTGGCATTGAGAGAAAGACATAGAGGTATAGATTTTTCTTTCAGTGAAGTAGCTGCCAGTTAAAGTGACATGTTTAGCTTAAGTCAATTCATGCAGATATCTCGAGCAAAAGTTTTTCAAACAGAACAATATGTAGGAAAAGAGGGAGCGTGAATGAAGGAGAAGGTAGAGGATCCAAAAGACGCACCCAACCTTTTAGGAACAGTTTTATAGATATATATATTTATTTATTTAGATACTGTGCAGATGCAGCTGCAAAGAAGGCACAAAAGCATCTCTATTTCTTGAGGAATTTGAAGAGATTTGGTATGTCACTAAAAACACTTGAAAATTTCTACTGATGTACCATGGAGAGCATTCTAACTGGCTGCATCACCATCTGGTGTTGGAGGGGGAAGACTCTTCCACAGGATCAAAATAAGCTGCAGAGAGTTGTAAACTCAGTCAGCTCTATCATGGGCACTGGCCTCCGTGGTATCCAGAACATCTTCAAGGACTGGTGCCTCAAAAAGGTGGCATCCATCATTAAGGATCCCAGTCCCTGGGATATGCTTTGCTTTCATTGTTACCATCAGGAAGGAGGTACAGAAGCAGGAAGGCACACACTCAGCGATTCAGGAGCAGCTTCTTCTCCTCTGCCATCTGATTTCTAAATGGACATTGGACCCATGAACACTGTCTCACTACTTTCTAGGTTTTATTTTTGCACTACTTACTTAATAAATCTATTCTATACACACACACACACACTTCCTGTAATTCAAGTTTTTTTTCTATTATTATGTATTGCATGTACTGCTGCCACAAACAACAAATTTCATGATACGTGTCAGTGATATTAAGCCTTATCCTGTTTTGGAAGACCTAGCATTTATTGAGAGTAAAACAATGGAGGCCTGACATAGCTATTGAAATTGCGAAGGCTTGAGACATCTAACTGGAATTCGTATTAACCATATAACAATTACAGCACGGAAACAGGCCATCTCGGCCCTTCTAGTCTGTGCCGAACACTTACTCTCACCTAGTCCCACCGACCTGCACTCAGCCCCATAACCCTCCATTCCTTTCCTGTCCATATACCTACCCATTTTTTTTTTAATGACAAAATTGAACCTGCCTCTACCACTTCTATTGGAAGCTCGTTCCACACAGCTACCACTCTCTGAGTAAAGAAGTTCCCCCTTGTGTTACCCCTAAACTTTTGCCCCATAACTCTCAACTCATGTTCTTTTGTCTGAATCTCCCCTACTCTCAATGGAAAAAGCCTATCCACGTCAACTCTATCTATCCCCCTCATTATTTTAAATACCTCGATCAAGTCCCCCCTCAACCTTTGATGCTCCAAAGTATTTTTTTTCTGTTGTTATGTATTGCAATGTACTGCTGCCGCAAAGTCAGCACATTTCACGACATATGCCAGTGACGGTAAGCCAGATTCTGGAACAGGCCCTATGAACTGCCCAGCAAATGCCAATTTAATCCTAGCCTCTTCCACCCGAAAATCAGATTTCTGAATGGACAATGAACCCAACAACAATATCTCATTACTTTATTTCTGTTTTGCACTACTTATTTAAATTATCTATATATTTTATTGCAGATTATATGCTATTGTTGTTATGTACTTCTGCTGTAAAGCAACAAATTTCACAACATTTCACTAACAGCAACTGAACCCCTTGACCAGGTCTGCATGCTTGAAGTATTGAGTTGCTGCCAAAGGATTGGATAATTAGATATTTGAATTAATGAGCAGGTATAGAAATGTACCTAATAAAGTGGCCACATAATGTATGCTGGAAGGGAAGATAAATTCATCTTCAGCGTGTATCAACACAAGTTCAGCAACTTGATAATTCCTGAAAAATGTCCTTTGGTATCTTCATCAACAAAATACATTATGCCGTCGTATTGATTTTCAATGCATCTTCGTGTTAAATAGAATGCATTTAGTTATCAAGTCCATAGCAATTTCCTCTGCTGGTGATGATGATAATGATAATCATAATGTACTGTTAATTCTCGTATTTCTACATGTAATTAAAATCCATATTGAGGCAATATATTAATAATCACAATGAATTC
Organism: Hypanus sabinus; assembly: GCF_030144855.1. Lineage (NCBI taxonomy): Eukaryota > Metazoa > Chordata > Chondrichthyes > Myliobatiformes > Dasyatidae > Hypanus > Hypanus sabinus. The sequence continues at coordinate 204,486,405 of NC_082707.1, forward strand.
AACTGTCAATAAGCATTCAGATCTTCTTCTTCAGAAATGTGGCCATGCTGAGTGTAAATTTTGGGCACTCAGCTTTCTCTCAGCCTTCCAGTGCTGCACATAGGAGGTGCCCTCGCATTAGACAGTATTCATGGGAATAAGGGCCACGACCTGACTTCAGGGGTCTGCTAGTGTTTTAGCACTGAGAGCTCATTCTGCACCCTGTCCTGTTCTTACCCAAAAGCACATGTGTTAGTCTTTTATAAGACCGTAAGATCATAAAATATAAGAACAGAATTAGGCCAACTGGCCCATCGAGTTTTCTCCATCGTTTCATCATGGCTGATTCAGTCAGCCTCAATCTCCTGCCTTCTCCCCATATACCTTCATGCCCTGATTAATCAAGAATCAATCAACCCCGGCCTTAAGTATACCCAATAATTTGGCCTCCACTACTGCCTGGGGCAGTGATTTCACAGATTCACCACACTCTGGCTAAAGAAATTCCACACTATCTTCATTCCAAATGGACGTCCCTCTATTCTGAGGCTGTATTCTCTGGTGTTACATTCACCCACCATAGGAAACATCCTCTTCACATCCACTCTATCAAGGCCTTTCAACATTTGATGGGTTTCAATAAGATTCTCCCCTCAACTTTCTGAATTCCAGAAAATCCAGGCCCAAAACCATCAAGTGTTCCTCACATGTTAACCCTTTCATTCCCAGAATAATTCTTATTAATTTCCTCTGGATCTTCTCCAAAGTCAACACGTCTTTTGGTAGGTGTGACTAGACTGGAGGGTCAGCAGACATGTACGGAAATTGCTGAGGCTACAACAGATATCAGGCAGAGATTGTTGGGACGATTCTGGGAGCACATCTTTTCGGCTCAGTTATGCAGAACCTGGTTACTCCTCATATGGTAAGCCTTTCAATATGGAATCATTTTCGTGAACCTCTTTTGCTCCCTCTCCAAAGTCAGCACATCTTTTCTTAGACAGATTTAGATTTTAAGTTCCTTTGATGTCAGAGAATGTATACAGTATACAACTGGAAATTCATACTCTTCACAGTCATCCACAAAATTAGAGACCCCACAGAATGAATGACAGAACAAAGGAAATCTTTAGCCTCATCATGACGTACAGAGGCAAATTTTTCCCATATGATTTCCAAATCACAAGGGGTGGGGTGGGTCTGAAGCTGTAGCACTTTGTTGTATTTTCTACACAATGGATCCCCTAAAGGCACAATTGTTTTAAAGGACATTAAATCAAACCTACAGTATAACAGCTCTGAGTCCTACCCGTACTCTTTCCAGAAAATAGCAAAGTCAGCAATGCTATTGATGTCTTTGGGACATTAATCATAGAGATCTATGTCATATAGGTGGCTCTTGAAAGCATCAGTGACAGTAAGCATTACAGCTCTAATAATTCAGCTTTTATACAGTGGACACCTGGGAGAGATTGCAATGTACATCGTAATGGAACTAAGAGATTTAAATAACACTATAAATTGTAAAAGAGAAGCCAGAACAATCCTGTTTTATATTCTTGCAAATGCTTAAATTAAACTGCAATTTGAAAATGTTATTCTGTAATGACATCTATTAGCTTTATTACATTTCGGCTGCTTTTTAGCTTCAAAATTAAGACGCTATAGTTAAAATGTTCCGCAACATTATTCTATGAAAATGGGGTTATTATTTGATGAAAATGAAGCATGTGATGTCATAAAGTTACCATTAAGTACCTTCAATGCTGATATGCGTAGAAGTGAGCACTCAAGTCAAGTCAAGTCACTTTATTGTCATTTAACTATATACATGTATGCTGTCAAATGAAATACGGAAGACCACAATCTGTGCAGACTGGAAATAACATTTCCAACACACTGACAATCAACACTGGTGGACCTCAAGGATGTGTGCTTACCCACCGCTCTACTCTCTCTACACTCATAACTGTGTGGCCAGACACAGTTCAAGTGCCATCTAAAAATTTGCTGATGACACAATCACCATTGGCTGATGGTAAAAAGAGTTCATGCGAGAGCAAGATATACTCGCTGGTTGTGTGGTGTGGCAGCAACGACATTGCTCTCAACATCCGTAAGACCAAAGAGCTGATAGTGGACTGCGGGAAGGGTGAGTCGAGGGAGCGCACACCAGTAGATCAGAAGTGGAGAGAGTAAGCAGTTTCAAGATCCTGGCTGTCAATATTTCTGAAGGTCTAATCTGGGCCCTATTATTGATGCAGCTATTGATGCAGCTATAAAGAAGGCAAGACAGTGGCTATATTTCATTTGCAGTTACAGGAGACTTTGTATGTAACCTAAAACACAAATTTCTACCTGTACCATGAAGAGCATTCTAACTGGCTACATCACTGTTTGGTATGCCGGGGCCGGGGTCTACTGCACAGGATCGAAGTAAGCTGCAGAGAGTTGTAAAATTAGTCAGCTCCATCACAGGCAATAGCACTGCAGAGTCCAAGACATCTTCAAGGAGCTTTGTCCCAACAAGGCACAGTCCTGCCATCTGATCTCTGAAAGGACATTGAACCCATGAACAATACCTCACTGCTTTTTTTATTTCTGTCTTTGCACCACTTATTTAACTACTTAATATGTATACTTACTGTAATTCACAGTTTTTTTTCCATATTATCATGTATTGCATTGTGCTGCTGCACAAAGTTAACAAATATTCTGATGATTTTAAACCTGATTCTGATTCTGACAACTTTCTCCGGACCAGGGTGTAAAGCACATGTATAACACACAGTAACTTAAGGAAAGTAAGAATTAAATCTACAAATCAATTATGCATAGATAAACAATGTAAAAACACATAAATTAAATATTGTAGGGTACAGCACAAATTATCCAGTGACACTTTGAATGTGACGTGGCAGGGAGCTCAGGAGATTGATGGCCTGAGGGAACAAACTGTTTCTCATCCTGACTGTTCTTGTCTTTATGCATTGGAGTCTCCTGCCTGATGATAGAAAGTCAAAGAGGATGTTGGATAGGTGTGTGGGTTCCTTGATAATACTAAGGGCCCAGTGTATTCAGTGTTCCTGATCAGTGTCCCTGATGGATTTTAGGGAGACCCCTCTGATCCTCTGGGCTGTTCTCACAGTCCTTTGTAGGGATGTCAGGTCTGATGCTCTGCTGCTCCCATACCTGGTGGAGATGCAGCTTGTCAGGATGCCCTCAAAGGTGCCCCTGTAAAATTCAGTTAAGATGGTGGGAAGGTCCTCACTTACTTCAGTCTCCTCAGGAAGTGGAGGCACTGTAGTGTCTTCTTATTCAGGGAGAAAGGCACTCCAGTCCTCCATCAAGCCACCCCAAGTGTTGGAAAATGCCAGGTTCGGATGCACTATTCTGGAAAACTCTCTTGAGTATTGAGGAACTGTGTGCAAGGACAGTCATCCATGTTTATTTTTGGAAATGTCATAAGGCACAGATTGGTCCACAAATGCAGAACTCAGGAATAACAAGTCAGGTTGAGCCTAAGTTCGAATACCAGGAGAGCAGCAGAGATGGAGTGTGGGGTTGTGTCTACCCTACCATCATGGGTTCACCAGGACTTCACATAAGATGAATCAAAAATGTTGAATGGTCAGAGCTTTCAGTCCATGACTCCATTCAATATGATCCTGACTATCCCAATCTCTCATGCACTCACTCTGAAATACCCCCAACTGGAAGCCTGTCTGTCTCCTTCATAAATATATTCAGCTTTTTTGGCCTCCGCAGCCATTTGTCTTAAGAGAATATCATTGGTATAAATCTATTTTAATTTAGGCATTTCTCTTCATCACACTCCTAAACGCCTTCCTCTGTATTTTGAGAATGTGATCTGTATTGACTTTCGGTTCTAAACCTCTCAGCAAGGGAGTAGCACACTCCCTTGAATGGAAGAGAGAAAGCAGTCCTTACTTGGGACCAGATGAGATAAAGAGGGAATGACATAGAGTCATAGAAAAGTACAGCAAAGAAAAAGGCCATTTGGCCCATCTAGTCTGTAAATAGAAAGCACAAGTACATGTGTAAGGGTAAACATTCTGCTAATGCACAGTCACATGAAAGACTCAGTAACAGGAGTACATAAGATGTAAGACATAGGAGCAGAATTAGGCCAATTGGCCCATCAAGTCTGCTTCACCATACCATCAAGGCTGACTAATTGACCCTCTCAACCCCATTCTTCGGCCTTCTCCCCTTAACCTTTGATGTCCTTACTAATCAAGATCTTCCGCTTTAAATATACCCCCAGCCATCTGTGGCAGTGAATTCCGTCTTTACGCTCTGGCTAAAGAGAGGTAGGCCAGTTGAAAGAAAAGGTTATGCATCAAGGTGGAATATTGAGCGAATTATGCAAGTAAATAATAGAAATGTCTCTTGGAAACGTTGACTGTACTCTTTTCCAAAGATGCCATCTGGCTTGCTGAGTTCCTCCAGCATTTTGTGTGTGTTGCTTAGAAATGTCTGTCCTATGCTTCTGTGCCCACAAAAAGAAAATGTGCATGTTTAAGAGTTTGAAGAACAGAGTCTAAAATATTGGGTATTATTTTAAAGTTTTGGGTCTTATACCTAGTTCATTGTAGTGCTTCTTTACTCAGTCCATCCATGGAAGAGAATACGTCTTCCTTCTTGGAAACATTGAATAACTGTGCCTCCAAAAAGATTCTGTGATAGTGTCTTCAACTTCTCTGGAAATGTAATTCTAGACACAAACCTCACTTTTTCACAAAGAATATATCATTGTTACCTTCCCCTTTGTAAAAAATAAATAGTTCTTGCAGTGGTGATAAAGAAAGGAATCATGAATATGAATTATATATTGCTACATTCAAACCTGCAATGCAAACACTAATGACCAACACATTTATAGAGACATTTAATCAAGAAAAGATTATTTTCTGGGAATTACTCCTATCACTCCTTTTTCTTCTATTCTGAGAAGCCATTTTCTTAGGTACAATATCTCCTGTAGCTAATAAAATGGTCATTAAGTGAATATTCATGGTCTTCTGCGGCAATAGCCAATGCACTTCAAGGATCAACATGTTTTGAATTCAGAGATGTTCCTTTGCAATGTCTGCTTGTTTGAATCACTGTCACCTTCCTGTCATCTTGAAATGTTTTGGGCCATTCTTCTCTGACCTCTCTCATTAACATAGAAACATAGAAAACCAACAGCACAATACTGGCTCTTCGGCCCACAAAGCTGTGCTGAACACATCCCTACCTTAGAACTACCTAAGCTTTACCCATAGCCCTCTATTTTTCTAAGCTATCCATGTACCTATTCAGGAGTCTCTTACAAGACCCTGTCGTATCCGCCTCCACCACCACCGCTGGCAGCCCATTCCATGCACTCACCAGTCTCTGCGTAAAAAACTTACCCCTGACATCTCCTCTGTACCTTCTTTCAAGCACCTTAAAACTTTGTCCTCTCGAGTTAGCCATTTCAGCTCTGGGGGAAAAGCCTCTGACTATCCACACAATCAATGCCCCTCAATATCTTGTACACCTCTATCAGGTCACCTCTCATCCTCTGTCACTCCAAGGAGAAAAGGCCGAGTTGATTCAACCTATTTTCATAAGGCATGCTCCCCAATCCAGGCAACATCTTTGTAAATCTTCTCTGCACCCTTTCTATGGCTTCCATGTCCTTCCTGTAGTGAGGCGACCAGAACGGAGCACAGTACTCCAAGTGGGGTATGATCAGGGTCCTATATAGCTGCAACATTACCTATCAGCTCCTAAACTCTATCCCATGATTGATGAAGGACAGTGCACCATAGACCTTCTTAATCACAGAGTCAACCTGCATAGGTACTTTGAAAGTCCTATGGACTCGGACCCCAAGATCCCTCTGATCCTCCACACTGCCTAGAGTCTTACCATTAATGCTATATTTTGCCATCATATTTGACCTACCAAAATGAACCACCTCACACTTATCTAGGTTGAACTCCATCTGCCACTTCTCAGCCCAGTTTTGCAGACTATCAATGTCCTGCTGTAACCTCTGACTGCCCTCCACACTATCCACAACACCCCCAACCTTAGTGAAATTAGAAAATTTACTAACCCATCCTTCCACTTCCTTATCCAGGTCCTTTATAAAAATCACAAAGAGTAGGGTTCCCAGAACAGAGGCACACCACTGGTCACTGGCCTCCATGCAGTATATGACACATCTACAACCGCACTTTGCCTTCTGTGGGCAAGCCAGTTCTGGATCCACAAAGCAATGTCCTCTTGGATCCCATGCCTCCTTACCTGGTCAATAAGCCTTGCATGGGGTACCTTAACTCTTTTTGAGTCTAGTGGTCCTAGTGTGGAAGCTACATAGCCTCCTCCCTGATGGGAGTGGGACAAACAGTCCATGAACAGGGTGGGCAGGATCCTTCATGATATTACTGGCCCTTTCTATGTATATGTCCTTGAAGATGGGTAGGCTGGTGCTGGGGATGTGTTGGGTAGTTTTGATGACCCGATGTAGCAGTTTTGATTTTCAACAGCTTAAGCTCAATGATGGAAAGAAAATTATAGTTTTAACTTACCCATTACTTTCCCTGAAGTTTATTTTTAATCATGTAACTCATTAACAATAGCAAGTTTTTACATTTATATGACTTTTCCAAGTTTACTGCTTTCAGTAAATAACAGAAAAATCCATGGTCTTACAGGAGTGAGATATGTGTGTGATGTTCTCAAATAAACACATTTTAATTTAGTGTTAGTGAACTATAAATTACATTAGTACATTAAAATTGCACTTGTAAATTGTTGCATGGATTTGAGCTTTATCAGATGTTGTGACATTCACTCAATCACTGCTCAGTGAAACATTTCCCACAGATAGCACAACTAGAATATCCAATTTAGCTGAACAAGCCTATTGTTTGAAGAAGCAGTGCTATACACAGCAGAGCAATACTGCATGTGTAGGTGGCAATGACTACAACATGAAACACTTCCACAAACTTGGGCAGCTTGGCATTCACATGCCAATGAAGATGCTTTCTGTTTATCATGACATTTAATCAAGAAAAGATTGTTTTCTGGCAATCAGAAGGGATCTGATAGGAGAAGAGATTGAACCATGGGAGGAGGGGGAGGTGACAGGCAGGTGTGGAGAAGAGGTAAGAGGCCAGAATATGGAATAGAAGAAGAAGGAAGGAGGAAGGGAAAAAATACTGGAAGGAGAAATTCAATAGCAGTATCTGAGCTGGTAACAGACACAAGACCAATTAACACAAGCTCTTACTGTGTAGAAATTCTGCACTAAAGAGAACAATTGTTGCTAATTAGTTCATCTGTAGCTAAATGAAGTTAGAGGTTTACAAATATTCTGACAATTATTTGATTGCAACCCTGTTCAGTTTGTCATGAGCTGAAAGAGTGATCTAAATGTACTAAATGGATACTCAAACCAAAATGCCATTTAAGAAGAAAGAGGAACAGGTTGGGAAGCTGTTTTCTGAAATTCTGAAATGGATTCTGAAATTCATTGATTCCCCTAAGTAATGATGGCACAGTAGCAAGGTTCCCAGGATCTTACATTTGAGTGCAGATTTAAAATGAGAGAGAAAAAAATCAATCATTTTATGTCCATTCAGATGCCATGCAAAGAGACCCTGCTAAAACTTTGAAATAGGGATATCAAAAACATATCGTTCAGCCGGCTCTGTAGAGATCTGTGGAAAAGCAGAATGGGTACAAGGTCTCACCTGGCTTCACCTACCTCTTCCCACCACTTTCCTACCGTGCCATCTTCCCCCTTTCCTTTCCAGTCCTGGTGAGAGTTCTCAGTCTGAAATGTCGACTGTTTATTCACTTCCACAGCTGCTGCCTGACCTGCTGAGCGTATTTATTTATTGAGATGCAGCACAGAATATGCTCTTCCGGCCCTTTAAGAGTCACCAACCTGAATTAATCATAGCCTGTTCGTGGGACAATTTACAATGACTAATTAACTTACTAATCGGTACATCATTGGACTGTGGGTGGAAACCAGAGCACCCGGAGGAAATCCAGGAGTTCACGGGAGAGCTTACAAACTCCTCACTGATAGCAGTGGGAATTGAACTGGGTCACCAGTACTGTAAAGCATTGTGCTAACCACTGAGCCCAAGTTCCTCCTGCTTTTCTGTGTGTTGTTCTGGATTTCCAGCATCTGTAGAATCTCTCGTGTTTATGGGTGCAAGGTTTCCAGGTCTCTGATTGTGGCCTCACTGCCAGCGTTATAATTTTCAATGCAATCCAGCAGCAGATGTGTTTGTGATTCCAGGGTCAAACCAAAGGTGCCAATGCATATGACCAGTTGCTGGTTACAGGTTGGGTCTACGTACCATTATAGCTGAGAACCTCTCAACAAAGAAACTCCAGGGTCACAGCTTCTTTTGCATCCTTATAAACTACGTGTAGATGGCATATTTTCAAGGAGTCATAAAGGTACAGACCATTGCTGTCTATAGGAAGTTAGTACACTCTCTCTGTGACGATGCAGTTTCCTCTGGGTGTTCCAGGTTCTTCCACAATCAGGATTAGTAAGATGTGGATATATGTTGGCATCAGAAACGTGACAACGCTTGCGAGCTTTGACAAACTTTTATAGTTGCATAGTGGTGAGTATAATGACTGTCTGCATCACAGCTTGGTATGGAAATACCAATGGCCTGGAATGGAAAATCCTATAAAATGTATTGGATATGGTCCAGTCCCTTATGGGTAAAGACCTCCCCAACACTGAGCAGATCTACTCAAAGTGTTGTCACAGGAAAGTAACATCCATTATCACGGACCCCCACCACACAGGACCTACTCTCTTCTCACTAAAGGCCCAGGAGCCTCACGACCATAAGACATATGAGCAGAATTAGGCCATCTGGCCCATCAAGTCTGCTCCGCCATTCAATCATGGCTGATCCTTCTTTTTATCTTCTCCTCAACCCCCAGTTCCTGGCCTTCTCCCCATCACCTTTGATGCCATGTTCAGTCAAGAGCCTATCAATTTTTAATGATGGATACAGCCTTTCTGTGGCATCGCCTTTTGAAGATGTCCTTGATGCTGGGGAAGCGAGTGTCCATGATGGAGCTGGCTGAGTTTTTTCTGATCCTGCAAAGTGGCCCCTCGATACCAGAGGGTGATACAAACAGTTAGAATTTAATAATTGTGGGAAGTAGTGAGGGGGATATGGTAGCAAAAATGATTCGTGAGAAAGATCAATTAAGGATTGGGAAGGTGAGCTTTAAGGGCATCAACTAAGATGATTAGACATGTTGAATTTTGGGGATATTGTTTCAAATGAGGTGACAACAGGAATCACTACTTGATAACACTGAATAGAGGACCATGACAGATCAGTTCCAATTGACCCCAGTTGCTTGGGAGATGAGCAGGAGGGAATAACCAAGTTGTGCATAAATAACTGAGCCAAAAGATGTGCTCCCAGAACTCTCCCAAGAACCTCTGCTTGATAACTGCTGAAGCCTCATCAATTTCCGTACGTATCTGCTGACTTTCGGTCTAGTCACACCTACCAAAAGATGTGTTGACATTGGAGAAGGTCTAGAGGAAGTGAATGAGAATGATTGTAGGATTGAAATGATTAACATTTGAGGAGCATTTGAGATCTTTGGGCCTGTACTTGCTGGAATTCAGAAGAATGGGGGGTGGGTGGGGAGGGGGAGGGATCTCACTGAAACCTATTGAATGGTGAAAGGCCTTGAGAGAGTGGATGTGAAGAGGATGTTTCCTGTGGTGGAGGATTGTAACACCTGAGGACACAGCCTCAGAATACAATACCTTCACATTCATTTTCTTGCAGACAAGTAGAGCAGCACAGTAGCATAATGGTTAGCGTAACGCTTTACCGTATAGGCAGCCCGGGTTCAATTGCTGACACTGCCTTTAAGGATTTGCTACGTTCCCCCCATGATCACATGGGTTGATTGGAGATATCCAGGGGTCAATCTGTTACTCAGAACATTGTGAAATGACCTCTGACTGTCAACATGCATATGTTATGTTTGGGAAGTGCTGAGAAGGCCATTAATTCAGTTAGATCATTTGGACTTTAATAGTTACTGGAAACATCTTGCTCTGTTTTACCAGGAAATGTTGGCAATCTATCCTACCCACAAGCACCACAATTGCCACCAACCTACAGGTTTTACAGTGTGAAACCAAATGAACAACTCCAATACTAAATACTCAAGCCAGCAAGCATCATCGTCATTTTCAAAGTCAAACTCTTAAGTTAAATTTATTATCAAAGTACATAAGTACCATCTAGTACCTTCACATTCATTTTTCTTGCAGACAAGTAAAGCGGCACAGTAGTGTAATGGTTGCGCAACACTTTACCATACAGGCAAATCGGGTTCAATTGCCGACGCTGCTTTAACGATTTGGTATGTTTTACCTGTGATCACATGGGATTCCTCCAGGTGCTCTTGTTTCCTCCCACAGTCCAAAGACGAACCAGTTGGTAGGTTTGGTTATCGTAAACGGTTCCATGATTAAATCGAGGGTTTGTTGGGCGGCATACTTGCAGGGCCAGAAGGGCTTATTCTGTGCTGTATCTCAATAAATTAATTAATTTACAGGAAAATGAAGAAATACAATAGAATTTATGAAAGAAATATACAGGAACATGGACTGACAAACCACCAGTCTGCAAAAAAAGGCAAATTTTGTGAATTATTTTTTAAAAGTAAATAATTAATTGGGAGAACATGAGTAGAGGAGTCCTTGAAAGTGAGTCCATAGCTGGTGGAATCAGAGTGAAGTGATCCATGCACGCAACTTCAGGAGCCTGATGCTTGTAGCAATGGAAACTCTGGTGCCAACGAGCTGAGCAGAAAGCAGATTTTTATACACATCTGGACACAGAGAAGGTGAGCTCCTCAAATTCGCTCTTGGCCGTTAATTGCACTTCACAAAACACAACAACTGGAGTGTGCACAGAATTTAAATTTGAGGGGTATGTTAAACAAACTCAGATTATACACACGTGTTTACACATATGAGTGCTCTGCCCGTGCCAACCCTCTGCACGTGTACAGCCCCGGTCATTCCATTCTATGCATTCACGTGCCACTGCCCCTGAATGAAAAGATGACTACCCGCAGTAACAAGCAGTGGCTCCTAGATAGTGCAGTTTCTCAATGTTTAGTTCAGCCCAAACAAACATATTGCGTACAGTTCTAGGCACCTCACTAAAGGAGGGATGTCAAGGCTTTGGAGAGGGCACAGAAGAGGTTTTCCTGGATGCTGCCTGGATTAGAGGGCACGTGCTGTAACAAGAGCTGGCTGGTGGAGTAATGGCACCAGTGCTGGACTTCGGGGCAAAGGTTCCCAAGTTTGAATCCAGCCGGCTCCCTTGCACGCTTTCCATCCATGTTGGGTTGAGCGTCGAGCTAGCAACTTGACCTTGTAAAAATAAGAAAGCCTGCTAAAAAAATGCCGTCATGATGGCATCTCGATGATGGCTGTAACAAGAAGTTGAACAAAGTTGGGTTGCTTTCTCTGGAGCGGCAGAGGCTAAAGGGGAGATCTGATTGAGGTTATGAGAGGCATAGATGTAGCAGACGGACAGTGTATTTTTTCTCTGGATTTGAAATTGCTAATACCAGATGGCTTGCATTTAAGGTGAGACCACGTAAGTTCAAAGGGGATGTGAGGGAGAGGTTTTTTTTCCACTCAGAGAGTGGTGGATGTCTGGATTCAAGAACTAGGCCAAATTGGAAAGGTTGGGTAGAGGCTGAATTGAGGCTGCTGGATCCAGGCCCCAGGGAATATCAAAGTGACAGAATCCAAAGCTTGGACAACAATTTAGTACGCTGGGCTGAACTGGAAAGGCTGAGTACAGGCCGAATCGAGGCTGTGGGATCCAGGCCTTAGAGCATATCAAAGTGACAAAACCCGAATGTGTGGACAGTTCAATTACTGGGCCAGTTTGAAAAGGTCATGGTTTGTGGGTTGCAGGATGGGTGGGTGAGGATCTCAGGAAATCTGGTAGAGTTTGTGAATGAAGTAGATCAGAGTGAGGCCTTGAAAAAGGAGAGCAGGCTGTAGGTTAGTCACAAGAATTGGAAAGGGGAATGTCAAGTCCACTAGGGATTGGAGTTTCTGGTTTTGGGTTTCAGAGGTTGTCTACCCTAATATTTACACCACATTTAATATTATTGATAATTATCTTTGCTTAGAAATTAGATTTCATTGCGTTGTTTCCTTCAATACTATATAGGTGAATGTACTTACTATGAAGATATAAGTGATAAAACTTAACTTTTGGTCACATCACATTCAAAATTCATGATTGTTTAATGTCATTTTCAGTACACAAGTGCAATGGAGAATGAAATAATGTTATTCCAGGTCTGATGCAGCACAAAAAAAAACAGTATTTTAAAGAACAAATAAAAAAACACAATAAATATAAATACATAATTTAGCTTATATATAATATCATGCAAAAGTCTTAAGCACATACAGGTGGCTTAGAAGAGGTGCTTTAAGAAGGGAGGAAGGCAAAAGAAAGGATATTATAGGCCAGTTAGCCCAACTTCAGTGGTTGGGAAAGTGTTGGAATCCATTATTAAGGATTAGGTTTTGGGGAACTTGGAGACTAATGATCAAATAAGTCAAAGTCATCATGGTTTCTGTGAAGGGAAATCTTGCCTGAGAAATCTGTTAGAATTCTTCAAAGAAGTAATAAGAAGGAAAGACAAAGGAAAGGCAGTGGATGCCATTTACTTAGTTTTTCAGAAGGCATTTGATAAAGTGCTTCACATGACGCTGCTTAACAAGATAAAATCCTATGGTGTTACAGGAAAAATTCTGGCATGGATAGAGGAATGGCTAAAAGGCAGGAGGCAGCAAGTGGGAATAAAGGGGGCCTTTTCTGGTTGCCTGCCAGTGACTAGTGGTGTTCCTCGGGAGTCAGTATTGGGACTGCTACTTCTCAAATTTTTGTCAATGGTTTAGATCATGGAATTGATGACTTTGTGGCAAACTTTGCAGTTAATACAACGACAGGTGGAGGGGTAGGTTGTGTTGAGGAAGCAATGTAATTGCAGCAGGACTTAGTCAAATTGGAGGAATGGGCAAAAAAGTGACAGAGAGAATATAGTGTTGGGAAATGTATAGTACATTTTGGCTAAAGGAAAAATAGTGCAGACTGTTACATACCCCGTAACTGGGTCACTTACCAGCAAAGATAGAGAGGTCCGTTGAAGTCTGATGGTACTATTTTTAACAGTATTTATTGATAACATACACAAAAATAATATCAATGCAAACATACAGATAATATACGTCATCAATACTAAATCTAAAAGCGCAGGTATAATAATAATCAATAAGAAATAGCTCTATCGTTGTCTAGGGGATCATGTATTGTCCGATGGAAATATAAAAGTCACTTTAGTTCATTCAGGCTGTAGGCTGCTGCCTTTTTTGGTTGGAGAGAAAGACGGAGGTTTAACTTGCCCATTCCTTTTATGAGGTCAATCCTTCGAGAGTCGGTGGGGGCTGAATTTTCCTTTGTTATTAGCTAAAACCGTTCTTCCGTGGCAAGACCCACCAATTCCGAGGCAAATGGAAAAAGACGCACGTGGGCTGTTTCCACCGGCTTTCGCTATTATGCTGTTTCAGGAGTTCTAGCGTTTCTTCTGGTGCATCTGAAGGGCTGTTCCCACAGACCCTCTTTTATCCTGACTCACGGGGTCTCAGATGTCAATCAGGTTGGGATGATGCAATCCCTCCACCAACCCCCCCCCCCCCCCCGGTTCATTGCCTGGGGGCTTTGATGCATCGTACAGGATTTAATACACAATTCCGTCTCCAAGAGACAATAGCCATTATCAATGGTTCTGCCTTTCGGAGGCCAGGACACATTCCAAACTCTTTGTGGATTCTGCATGTCCTTCTCTCATTTCCTGGGTCTCCTGAACTGACTTAATAGTGATCTTGCGATTCTCAAAAAGGAGGGGGCTTCTTTGTACCCTTTGGCCCCTCAGAGTTGTGGCACATTCGTAACAAGACTATTATCTAAATGTGGAGGACATGAATTGTGTATTTAATAGCCAAAGCAAGGAAGTCTATGATGTAATTTATAACCGATATCACCTAAAATTTGTTGTATCGCTTTTCACTCTGTGGTAAATCAACTTTCAGTTACGTACCATTGAGATAAACAGTTTTACTCAGTCTAATTTCAAGGCAGGTGTAGGTATGTAGAACATTAAATGTGCTAATATTGCTTCATGAGCACAACTCCAAACGAAGTTTGTCACCGAGCCAGTGTGATATCAGGGCAGATGACCTAAAGTTCCAGCAAAGGGATTTTAGCCAATGCCTTAATGAAGGGGAAGAAAAATAGAGTGGTAGTGAGCATTATAGAAGAAGTTTAAAGCTTGATAAATTTAAAGCTGGTGATAAAGCTATAAAAATTACTTTGAAGATCATGAGGCCAAAAGTGCAGATCTCTCATAAGTTTGGGTTGAGCTGAGGAAGCCAAGGGAGACACATTGAGAATGATTTCAGCAGGTCAGGCAGCATCTATGGAAATGAATAAACAGACAATGTTTCAGGTTGAGACCCTTCAGTACTGGAAAAGAAGGGGAAGATACCAGATTTCTTTTTGTTGTTTTTGAGCAGTTTGATCAGAGCGATCGATATGGACTGGGTGCTTCCACAGCGAATGGCCCTGTGACCTGCACTGGCTAGCAATGGGGTGCAGCATGTACTGAACTAAACTGAATACTGCTGGTTTGATGTCTGATATTCTATGTATTAATCGCTCACTTTTTGTCGTGTGCATGATTCTTTTTTTGCACGTTGACTGTTTGATGTTTTCTTGAGTTCCAATGGGTTTCTTTGTTTCGTGGCTGCCTGCAGAATCTCAGAGTTGTATTCTGTGCACATACTTTAAACAATAAAAGTACTTTGAACCTTTGAATAATCTCATGTCCACAGATGCTGCTGAGTTCCTCCACCACTGTGTGTGTGTATTGATCTCAGCCCATAACATCAACAGTTTATTCCTCTCCATAGATACTGCCTGACCTGCTGAGTTCCTCCAGCGTTTTGTGCGTGTTTGCTCTGCATTTCCAGCACCTGCAGAATCTCTTGTGCCAGGGAAAGATTTACCTGCTCCTTCATCATACAGTTTCAATTGAACTTTAACTATATTGTGAGGATAAAAACACATGATATATGAATATATATAATATATGAATTATCATCTATAATCAATAAAAGAAAAAAAATCTTCTTACTTAACACTGAGGGAGGATCAATTCAATTCCTCTGAACATGTAATTGAGTTGATCACAGAAGTTGAGAAATTTTTCTGCTGATATTTGTCGACATGATTGAAACAACAGCAAGCTTCTGATTGCATTTAATCAGGTAACGATTGTAAAGTGGTGCAATTTCTTCAATGGTGAACCTAACAGTGTGAGTACTGTTATTAGAACCAAACAATATGAACTTTGTGATTCGAATAGGGATTTAAAAATGTCCATAATGGACACTTTGCTTTGGCTGAAAATTAGGTCCGGGCATTTCATTACCTCTCACAAGGGTAATTGTGGTGATTACACTGCACGTTTCATGAGAAGGTATTAGTGGGATGAGACAGAGGGCTTTTATGATATAGCGTTGAAAATTTAAAGTGATTATGAAAAAGCAATCAAAGTAGTTCCAAATTTATACGAGGCACATCTTGCAAGTTGCAGGTTCACCAAGGGGTCAATACACATTAAATATATGAACATTTGAGTTATTGTCCTACAGTCAGGCTGTTCCACTACTTTCACTCCACCTTCAGTGTGCTGCAATCAATACCACACAATTTTCGAACTAAGCTTTTTCAATAGGTCCTTTGTGGACGGACAAATGTCATAAAGGAACAGTGAATTATGGTAATTAGCCAGCTGGCGCTGTGCGGCCCTATATTTTTCTATTTTTTTTGCTGTTATATAACTTGTTACAAGATTAACAGAACTCCGTGCATGAGGGTCTTGTTAAGAAATTACAGAAAACAGTCCATCAGCTAGTCACACCGACATAGAAATTGCTTGCTCTGCTATGTTTACAGCTTTGAAGCAAAGCCAGAAACAGCCATTTGATTAGCAAATTTTCCTTGGCAACATTCAGATGAGGGAAAAATTCTGGAAATTGCACCACTATGCAAAATGTGCTAAAATGGGAGACTCGATTTTTAGTTCAAGATGTCAGCCGGACTGAAAAGTGCGTGGAGTTTAATTGCGCTGGATCATCTGCTGCTGAATTCTGATTCCAATCCGGTCAGAGTATCTAAGGTCTAAGAGATGTCATCTTCATTTTAATGATGCTAGGGGCTGCTCACAATGCTACCTTGGGCATTTGCCAAAGGGAGGGTGGAAGACATGGTACTGCCAGCATCCCGTTTAGAAACAGATGCAATCAGGTTTATTTTTCTTACAGTATAATTGGCCCCCTTTATACCCGCGCCAGAGGCAAAACTTACAAGAATATGAATCAGAAAACAGCAAATTTCTCAATGTATGCCAGTGATATTAAACTTGATATTACTGGTGGACAGTATGTCATGAAATTTGTTGTTTTGTGGCAGCGTATGTTAAATAAACAGTGCAAAAAAGGAGAAATAAGTGATGTGGTAGTGTACATAGATTCAATACCCATTCAGAATTCTGATTGTGGAGGGGGAGAAGCTGTTCCTGCAACATTGTGTCTGTGTCTTCAGGCTCCTGCACCTCCTTCCTGATGGTAGCAATGAGAGGAGGGCACGTCCCGAGTGATGGTAATTACTCCTGAGTAATTAAGGATAGATGCTGCCTTTTTGAGGCATCGCCTTGTGAAGTTGTCTTCAGTACTGGGGAGGCTTGTGCCCATGCTGTAGCTGACTGAGTCACAACTTCCAGAATCTTTTTCCAATCCTGTGCAGTGGCCCCTCTATACCAGACCATGATGCAACCAGTTGGAATAGTCTCCACAGTCCATCTGTAATGATGGACAAGAGTCTTTGGCAACATACCAAGTTTCCTCAGACACCCAGTGAAATGTATTTGCACTCGTGCCTCTTTTGTAATTGCATCAATATGTTGCACCCAGGATAGGTCTTCAGGGATGTTGACACCCAGGAACTTGAAACTGCTCACCCTCGTCCCCTCAACTTCCCCTTCCTGAAGTCCACAATCAATTCCTTAATCTTACTGACATTGAGCGTAAGGTTATTATAGCAACACCACCCAACTAGTGAGCTATCTCGCTCTTGTGTACCTCCTCGTCTCCCTCTGGGATTCTGCCAACAATACTTGAGTCATTGGCAACAGATGGCAATTGAGCTGCTTCTTTCCACACATTCGTGGGTGTAGAGAGAGTAGAGCACCGGGCTGAGCACACATTCTCGAGGAGCAATGGTGCTGATTGTCGGTGTTGGTTCTGGAAGTCCCAGATCAGAGATTCCTATGCATGTTTATTCACGTGCTGCTCTGTCTGCTGCATCTACCTTACTGTGGATGCCAAGGGAGCATAATGGTTAGTGCGATGCTATTACGGCTCTGAGTGATGGAGTTCAGAGTTCAATCCTGGCATCTGTAAGGAGGCTACGTGTCCTCTGCATGGAGTGTGTGTGTTTCCCAGGTGCTCCAGTTTCCTCCTACAGTCCAAAGCTATGTTGGCTAATTGGTTAATTAGTCATTGTATATTGTCCCATGATTAGGACTGGGTTACTCAGGTTTGGTGGGGGTTGCTAGGGTGACACTGTTTGAAGGGCCAAAAGGGCCTGCACTGCGCTGTATTGCTAAATATAATAAAATTAAAATCTTGGTATAAGGGGCAGTGAGCAGGGAAATGGTCAGACACACAATGGGCTTTGCCTCTCTGACTCTTCACTTCGATCTGATATTTCATAAAATAACAGGGCACACAGGACACCTGTAGCTTGGATGAGAAAAGTGGCTTTTCCTAAACTCCCGGTGGACGTCTAACAGAGGGCCACCACTGGGCCACACATAATGCTCTAGCTGTAATCCTTTAAAGTATTTACTGAGGAACTAGGGCAAAAAGTCAAAGTCTTAAGTATAGCATGCTCTCTTCTCATTGCAGCTATCAGGAAGGAGGCATAGGAGCCTCAAGACTCACACCACCAGGTTCAGGAAATTTATTACCCCTCAACAATTAGGCTTTTGATTCAAAGAGGCTAACTTCACTCAATTCCACTTACCCCACCACTGAAATTCTTCCAAAACCTGTGGACTCGCTTTCAAGGACTCTTTATCTCAATTTCTCGATATTTATTGCTTATTTATTATTATTTTTATTATGCTTTTTTGTATTTGCACAGTTTGTTGTCTTATACATTAGCTGTCCACTTTGTTGTGTGGTTTTTCATTAATTGTGTTTCTTTCGATTTACTATGAATGCCTGCAAGAAAATGAATCTCTTGGTCGTTATTGTGACATATACGTACTTTGACAATAAACTTATTTTGAAATTTTTAGATCATGCTTTTAAAAATCCTTCTGTTGAAGGCCCTTCCTGCATTTACTGACAAGCACTCAAAAAAACTCCCAGTCCTGATTTCAAACAGACCAGATAGAAAAGTTGCCACAACGTTATTCATTGAAGAATATGGATATACTCCCTGCTATCTGGTCAACTAATGCCACCTTCAAATAACATCACAAAAAAACAGCTGATCCTGTTGACAACTTATCCTATTATTATTCAACGCAGTATTAGAGGTGAAACATTAAATCAAACCATTTATGCTCTCTCAGATGAATGTGAAAGAAAAAAACACATGATATTATTTCAATAAACACCTGAGCAGCATTCAAAGTTCAAAGTAAATTTATTATCAAACTACATATTTGTCACCATATACAACCAACCCTGAGGTTCACTTTCTTGCAGGAATTCACAGTAAATACAAAGAAATTCAATACCATCAATGTGAAACTGCATACAAAAGTATGGATAAATAAACAAAGTGCAAAAGACAAAAAAGCTATGCAACTGCAATAAGAAACAAAAATGAAATAATGATAATAATAAATAAGAAACAAAATATTGAGAACCTGAGATGACGAGTCTTTGAAAGTGAGTCTATAGGATGTAGGAACAGTTCAGTATTGGAGTGAATGAATTTGTGTGAAGTTATCCTCACTGGTTCAAGAGCTTAATAGTTGAGGGGCTTTAACTATGCCTCAACCTGGTGGTGTGGCTCCTGAGGCTCCCGTATCATCTTCCTGATGCAGCAGTGAGAAAAGAGCATGATCTTGCTGCTGGGGTTTCTTGATAATGGTCATTATTGCCTGACCAATAATTAACACTCACCCAACATCACTAAAACCCATAATCATATTGTTATATTGATTGTACTTTTCTTTATGGGTTATACTGTACCTTTGTTCATGTTAGCTGCTACTGATTTGACATTACAACGGTCAATGGATTCCATTGCTGTAAAGGTCAATGAAGTTTCTTCTGAGTGAAGAAGCTCCACTTCATATTCTTCTTGTAAAGATTTCACCTTTCACCCTTAGCCCATGAACTCTAGATCTAGTCTCACCCAGCTTCTGTGGAAAAAGCCTGCTTTCATTTATCCTATCTATACCCTTCATAATTTTGTTAACTTTAATCAGATCACCTTTCAATCTTCACAAGATCACAAGACAAAGGAGCAGAAGTAGGCCATTCGGCCCATCAAGTCTGCTCCAACACTCCACCATGAGCCAAACTATTCTCCCGTCTAGTTCCAATTTCTGTTTTTTTCTGACATCTCTGGATACCCTGACTAATCAGATACCTGTCAATCTCCTCCTTAAAAACCTTCAATGATTGGGCCTCCACAGCTGTATGTGGCAACAAATTCCATAAATCCACAACCCTCTGGCTAAAAAAAATCTTCTATGATCTAGGTAATAAAATTCTAACCTATTCAACCTTTCCCTATAGCTTAGGTCCTCTGGTTCCATCAGCATCCTTGTAAATTTTCTCCGTGCTCTTTCAACATTATTTACATCTTTCCTGTTGGTAGGTGACCAAAACTGCGCACGATACTCCAAATTAGGCCTCACCAACATATTATACAATTTCATTATAGCATCCCATCGCCTGTACTCAATAGATTGACTTCTGAAGGCCAATGTGCCAAAAGCTTTCTTTAAGACCCTATCTGCCTGCGACGCCACTTTCAAGGAATTATGAATTTGCGTTCTCAGATCTCTCCATTTTACTGCAATTCTCAGTGCCCTCAGTTCACTGTGTAAGACCTCCTCTGGTTGGTCCCACTGAAGTCCAATATCTTACACTTGTCTGCATTAAATTCTATTTGCCATTTATCAGCCCATTTCACCAGTTCATCCAGATTCTGTTGCAAGCTCTGATAGTCTTCCTTGCTGTCCACTACATCCCAAATCTTGGTGTCATCTGCAAATTTACTGATCCAGTTTACCACATTGTCAACCAGACCACTGATATAGATGACAGCAACAATGGACCCAAATTGATCCTTGCAGCACAAGCCGACAGTCAGAGAGGCAACCATCTCCCACCACTCTCTGGCTTCTCCCACAAAGCCAAAGTTTAACCCAATTTGCCTCCTCATCTTGAACGCTGAGCAACGGACCTTCCTTGACCAACCTCACGTGCCTTGCCAAAATCCATGTAGGCAACATCCACTGCCTTGCCTTCATCTTTTCCTAGTAACTTCCCGGAAAAACTCTATCAGAATAGCACAACTACTACAGTTGCTGCCATACACCTCCGGAGACCCTGATTCAATCCTGATCTCATGCAATGTCCATGTGAAGATTACACATCTTTATGATTTATTCATTTATGTGTTTAGAGATATAATGTGGAACAGTCCTTTCTGACCCAATGAACTGCTCTACCCAGCAATTCATCTATTTAACCCTAGCCTAATCACAGGACAGTTTACAATGACCAATTAACCTGTTAACCAGCACATCTTTGGATTGTGGGAGGAAACTGGGAGCACCCAGAGGAAAACCAGGCACTTGCAGAGAGAACGTACAAGCTCCCTACAGACAGCGTTAGAATTAAGTTGCAAAATCCGACATCCCAAACTATAATGTCATCACTACACTACCATGGTCCTTTTTTTCCTTCTTCCTTGTGACAGCGTGGATTTCACCTGGGTCCCTCATCTGAAAGGGATTGATTGTAGATTAATGGATAGTTAACTAGCCACTGAGAATTATCTGATGTATGTGGGTAAGTAGAAGAATCTGGCAGGAGTTGAGGGGAACGCAGGAAGAATAAAGTAGAATCAGTAAATCGATTCCATTGGATTTCTTTATTTTATCACATGAACGACTGCAAGGAAAATATTAGGGTAGTAAAGTTCAAAGTAAATACATCATCAAAATACATATTCACCATATACAATCTTGAGATTCACTTTCTTGCAGGCATACTCAATAAATCCAATAACCATAATAGAAACAATGAAAGATCACACGGATAGGGCAGACACCAGTGTGTGAAAAACACCAAACTGCAAATTCAAAAAGAAAGAAAAGAATAATTAATAAATAAATAAATAGATGAATGAATGAATAAATAAATAAATATCAAAAAAATGAGATGCAGTGTCCTTGAAAGTAAGTCCATAGGTTGTGGGAACATTTCAATGTTGAGACAAGTGAAATTGAGTGAAGTTATCCCCTCTGGTTGAAGAGCCTGATAGTTGAGGGGTAATATCTGTTCCTGAATATGGTGAACATATATGTACTTTGATCATAAACACACCCATCCTCATCAAGTGGAAAGGATGAGATCCAGCTTTTGTTGGCAGAATTTCAGATGGTGATGGGGAGGCATACATGAGCAGGATAGATTAACCAACTGAGTGCTGTCGTAACAATAACTTTGCAGTCAATGTCAGAATGACCTAGGAACTGATTGAGGACTTTAGGAAGGAGAAGACAAGGGAGCACACACCAATCCTCAGCGAGGGATCAGCAGTGAGAAGGATAAGCAATTTCAAGCTCCTGGGTGTCAGCATCTCTGTGGGGCTATCTTGGGCCCCTCTTATTGATGCAATTACAAAGAAGGCACAACAGCAGCTGTACTTCATTCAGAGTCTGAGGAGACTTGGTATGTCACCAAAGACCCTTGCAGGTTTCTAGAGGTTTATTATATTTGCATTACCATCTGGTATGGTGGTGCCACTGCACAGGGTTGCAAAATGCTACAGAAAGTTGTAAACTCAGCCAACTCCATCATGGGCACTATTCTCCACAACATCAAGGAAATCTTCAAAAGGCGATGCCTCAAAAAGGCGGCTTCTATCATTAAGGACCCCCATCACCGAGGACAGGTCCTGTTCTCATTACCACTATCAAAGAGGAGGCGTAGGAGCCTGAAAACACAAATTCAAAGTTTCAGGAACGGTTTCTTCCCCTCCACCATCAGATTTCTGAATGGACACTAAACCATGAACAACACCTTACTATTTTATTTATTAATATATATTTCTTGTCACAATGTATATTTCTTATTGCTGCTGCAAAACAACATATTTTTCAACATATGTCAGCTATTTTAAAACTGATTCTGATTAAACTTATTTTAAACTTTGCTAATTATTGGTTATCAAGGGCCTGGTAGGCTGACAAGCCTGATTCTGTTCTGGATGAACATTTGACCAAAACCCTCACACCTTAGCCATGGTCTTCAGCTTGTTCACCTGCTGTATTTCCCAGTTACTGTCCCTAATGCTTGCTGGTTATCACCTCCTAACACAGCTACCTGGCTGACAAGTTGTTAGCTTGAGAGTCCGCACTTATTTATTTAAGAAAGGCCCATTCATTAATGTTCCACAACCTTTGCCCGCAATCCCCTAGACTGCCATCTTCTTTACCCAACTGTTGGGCTATGCTGTCACATTTTCCTGCCTCCACCGCACACCATTTCTGGTCCTTATAATACTTGTATACCATTGTATTAGTATGTCAGCAAGTACAAAAATATATAATCACAGATAAATCAAAGTTTAAATTTCACAGTAAATGTTATTATCAAAGTACATTTACAGTATATTAATCCCCGGACACTATTCGCTTCGGGACATCACAATGTAAATTTAACCAAGCTGTAGAAATGAGTGCTGGACTCTCTTAGGACAACCCCTGGGACTCTCTAAAGATTTTGTTCTTTCTTTTTATCCTTCAGTCTCCACTATTGACTGCCCAGGCCCCATTATCACTCCACCCCACAACACTCTGGTAGAATCATAGAGGATGGAATCAAAGCCAAATACCCATAAGTCATATTCGCTACCTCATTATTTTCCCTCCTTTTTTGCACTACCTATGTATTTTACTTTTATATAGGACTCTGCAAAAGTCTAATATATACATTTAGGATGCATAAGACTTTTGCACAGTACTGCAGTGATTTTATGTATTTCACTGTACTGCTGCCACAAAAAAAAAAACACATTTCATGACACATGTGAGTGATGATAACCCTAATTCTGATATGGGTCTTCATTGTGGCCTGAGACTGGGAAGGATGCAGGGAGAGGGAAATTTATGCTTGGGAATCAGAATCAGAATTAGAATCCTTTATTATCAGCAAGTATGAGGACACATACAGGGAATTTGATGCCGGTTTCCCTGAGCTCTCTCTGTACAGAATTAAAAGCAAACAAAAACAATAGTGCAAATAATCATAAACTATATACAATGAGGTCCACCTCATTGAATGTACAGGCGGACTTGATTTGTAATAGACTGCTGAATGTATTACAAGAGGGCATGCATTTACGGTGAAAGAGGGTCATTTCAAAGAAGGTGTGAAGGGCAAGTTTTTTTTTACACAGGGAATGGTGGTTGCCTGGAACAGACTACCTGGGGTAATGGTAGAGGCAGATACATTACGGACTCTTAAGAGTCATTTAGGTCATCTCATGAATGTGAGGAAAACTGAGAGAGGGGCATTGTGTACGCAGAAAGGATTAATTTAGTTGATCATTTAATTGCTAATGTTTTTGTTTCCACACAGTATTCTGGGCCAAGGGGCCTGTTTCTGTACTATACTGTTCTATTACATTCTATAATCTGCCCACTAAGA
Source organism: Hypanus sabinus (assembly GCF_030144855.1). Classification (NCBI taxonomy): domain Eukaryota; kingdom Metazoa; phylum Chordata; class Chondrichthyes; order Myliobatiformes; family Dasyatidae; genus Hypanus; species Hypanus sabinus. The sequence goes on from NC_082707.1 coordinate 204,510,538, forward strand.
GTAGAAGGAACACAGCAAGAAATAAGACATTGTTTTAAAGCTGACAAAAACATACTTTCTGTGGTAATATAACAAACTCTGGACATTTTTTTTGTAGTGCAGATAATTTAGTCCATCGAGTCTAGGTTAGCTCAGCTTATTTCCATCAATCCCACCCCCTTGTAAGCTTTATTTCCTGATCGATTCCTCCGATTCTCCTGCCACATTGCTAGATGGATGGGAGGGAGGGAGGTAATCTGCAACAGCTAGTAAACCTATCAGTATCTTTGGGATAAGGGGGGAAAACAGGCGCATCAAGGAAACCCCTATTCAGACACAAAAAGTCCATCACCCTTATTGGGTCATAGGCCACTGACAGCAGCTGACCTGGTTCAGTCTTTGCAGCTGTCCCCAGGCGTAGTCCATCTTTGAAGATCCTTCCTCTCCCAAGGACAAGGACTTTAGAGCTTCTGTTGGTGTTTGTGTAGCTCTGGGTTTTTACAGGATGTGTTTGCTAGCCCCATGCCCGACCCTCCACCTTTTGAAGTTGGGCTTGAGACTGTTCATGGCAGACATTCAGACACAAGGGGGGGGCATGAAAATTCCACCCAGATGTCACAACTGAAGCTGTACCACACCACTGTTGGAAATTTAATTATGATTCTACGCTCTAGTGAGGGAGAGTAAGAACAGTATACAAACCGAGAGTTCCAGTGCAGCATAAAGATTGTCTCACAGAGCAACTGTAAGCTAACTCTTACTTGTGTTGTAGCTTTGAACCTTAGATCTCAGGTTCTGTGTCTACAAACTTGTAGCAATGAGCCTCTGTGACCCATGTTTCGTATTCCCTGAAGTATTGCCTCCTTTGCATTTGGTGGTTCTGTTTTACCACTTCCCAAGTAATTTTTTGGCTGTAAAGTGCTTTGGGGTGCTCTGAAAGGAATATTAATAGTTCTATATAAATGTAACCCTTTCAAATTAACTTGATGACACTTTCCGTTACATAGTGATAGAAGTTTGTCAAAAAGTTTTTGATGTCATACTGAATCTCCACAGACTCCTAAGAAAGTAGAGGTGCTGTCATACTTTTTTGCAATTACATTTATATCATGGGTCCAGAACAGAACCTCTGAAATAGTAACAAGAAGGAATTTAAATTTACTGACATTCTCTACCTCTGATCCTCCAATGACTTCTGGCTTCTGAACCTCTGGTTTCTCTTTCCTGAAGTCTACCCTGAGCTCCTTGCCCTTGCTGACATTGAGTGAGAAGTTGTTGTTATGACACCACTCAGATAAATTTTCAATCTCACTCCTAAATGCTGATTTATCACCACCTTTGATACAGCCTACACCAGTGGCATCATTAGCAAATGTATACGGTGTTGGAGCTGTGCTTAGCCCCTCAGTCATAGTCATAGGTGTAAAGTAAATAGAGCAGGGAGATAAGGACACAGCCCTGTGGTGCACCTGTGCTGATGGAGATCATGGAGGAGATGCTTTTGCCAATCTGAACTGACTGTGGTCTGCAAGTGAGGAAACTGAGGATCCAATTGCAGAATGGGGAATTGAAAAAGAAATATTAATGGCTCTGTATAAATGCAACCCCTTCAAATTAACTTGAAAATTATCTTCACAACCTCTAGCCTTGAACGGTAAGGGTTACACCGGCTCCTCTCTCAGACAAAGATTACTACTCCGAGGTTACAAGCACACTGAATTATTGCAACAAGAACAGAATAAATCATCTATCTAATTGAATGAGTGTTTGGACGTTGTTATTATAAGTAAGGGAAAATATTTGAACATTACTTTCAAACATTACATCCTTTGTGGAAGTGACCACATTTTGAAATATGGATATTTCTTTGCAAACAGACAAAAATATTACATTCAACATTTTCCAACACCACAACTTTAAAACAGAAGCAAAACCGAACACAGTGACATTTTTAAATGATATAGGAAAATGCCGGAAGTAGCCCGCACTTCAGAAACCATTGCAGAGGGAGAAACAGACTCAACCATTCAGATTCATGGCAGAACTCTCACCACTGACACTGACTGACTTGTTGATTCATAAACTCTATTCCTAAATTCTCCTTCTTTCCTCCATCCTCTTGCAGTTTAGATTCCTTTCATATGTAAATCTCTAAACGTTGAAACTATTTTTATGTACAGTGCTGTGCAAAAGTCTTTAGCACATACATTAGCCAGCATGCCCAAGACATTTGCACAGTACTGTAGTAATTTTATGTTTTGCACTGTCCTGCTGCCACAAAAAAAAACAGGTTTCATGATATATGTGCGTGATGATAAACCTGATTCCAATATGGGTCTCTATTGTGGACTGAGAGTGGGAAGGGGGCAGGGAGATGGGAATCATGGTTGGGAAAAGGAGAAGGGAGAGGGAAGGAAGCGGGAAGCACCAGAGAGACATTCTGTAATGATCAATAAACCGATTGTTTAAAATCAAATAATCGCATAGTGTCTCATGGCTGGGTGTGTCTGCACACATAGCACCCCTCCTGCCCCACCCTGACACTCCTTCTCTGCCACCTGTCCCACACCCCTCCCACTGAGCTGCACCCTCACCATTCCCAACTTCCTTTGTTCCTGCCAGATTCACAAACTTGCTCTCCGCTTCACATTGACCAATACAGTACTGTGTAAAAGTCTTAAGCACTATAGCTATATATATATATACATGCCTAAACCTTTTGCACAGTAATGTAAGCAGTAAAGCTGATCAACACCTCCACCCACTAACCCACTCATCTACACGCCAATCACCACTATTTTATCATTTCCTGTCAGAAATCACCTAATGTACAAACCCTCCTGTGCCTAGCGTCACTCTATGTACATAGAATCAATCTGGGTACAAAAGCTATCTTATGTTGTTATATTTATTGTTGTTTCAATTCTTGTGCTCTTTATCTTACTCTTTCTTTATGCTGTATCAGATCCAGAGCAACAATTATTTTGTTCTCCTTTACACTTGTGTTCTGAAAATGACATTAAACAATCCTGAATCTTGAAAATTATATCATAATTGACATGGAAAGACAGAAAAGACAACATTTTCCCAAGCATCATAAATTAGAATTTAAAATCACAAAAAGCCTATTGATTTAGTACAAAAATATTACTGAAACTCTTTCTATTAGAGCTCCATTGATTTCAGCAGAAAAATACGTTACTTTCCAATTCTTTTAAAGTGAGCCTGTCATGAGCCCTTTGGGCCCCTGTGGTGAGCCATAGAACATTGATCTCCAATGTTTCTCGAGCATCTGTACTTACTAACCATTATCTTAACTAGAGCCGTTAAGCCCTTGTACTTTAGGTTTAATCTTGTCATTAATTGTGACTGGTTTGTGTTTCCTGCATTCTACAATTATCAAAGGGGTCTCTAGTTAGCTCTTAAGCAGAGCTATATCATGGAGAATGATTTGCCTCACGGTGTCTGTCAATTGTCCCTTTGAGTCTCCTTCATCTACCATCTTGTTTCTGTCCCTTCATGAGGATTTTTCTGTTCCTCCAGTCCTAGGTCAAGTCATGAGCCTGCCGTCCATTGCTCTTGGTCGAGCTGGTGTCAGTGACCACCGTGTCAGCAAGAGTCTGTCGTTTCTCCGCACTTGTGTCTTGTCCTGTGAGTGCGCACCATGACATGACATCTAATTATTTGAAGTGACATAAAATATCAGTTAAGGCAAAGCAGTAGATGTGGTGTACATGAATTTTAGTAAAGCAAGGTTCCCCACAATCCGTTCATTCAGAAAGGCAGGCAGATTGGGATCCAAGGAAACTTGGCTACGTGGATTCAAAATTACATTGTCAATAGAAGGCAAAGGGTGGTAAAAGTATTGAGCATATTCTGCCTCATGGTTTGTGACCAGTGGTGTTCCACAGGGATCTGTCCTAGGGCCCCTTCTCCTTTGTAAATTTTGTAAATGACTTGGATGATGAAGTGGAAGGGTGGGTTAGAGATTTTCCAGAAGGTACAGAAGTTGGTAGTGTAGAAGTGTAGGATGTTGTCATAGGTTACAACAGGGCATTAATAGAGTTCAGAGCTGAGCTGAGAAGAGGAAGATGGAGTTCAATCCAGGAAAGTGTGAAGTGATTCACTTTGGAAGGTCAAAACTGAATACAGAGTACAGAGGTAACTACAGGAGTCTTAGCAATGTGGAGGAACACAGTGATCTTGGGGTTCACATCCTCAAAGTCACAGCACAAATTGATAGGTTGGCTAAGAAAGTGTATGGTGTGTTCATTCACCTGGGGATTGAGATCAAGAGCTGCAAGGTGTTATTGCAGCTCTATACAACACTGGTCAGACCACGGCTGGAATATTCTGTTCATTTCTAATTGCCTCATTATGGGAATGATGTGGAAGCTTTAGAGAGGATGTAGAGGAGATTAACCGGGATGCTTCCTGGACTGGAGAGTGTGCTTTTCAAGGATAGGTTGAATGAGCTGGGGCTTTCCTCTTCAAAGTGAAGGAGAATAAGAGGTGGCTTGATAGAGGTGTACAAGATGATAAGAGGCATTCATAGAGTGGACAGCCATTTTTTCCCAGGGTAGAAATACAAAGAGGTGCAAATTTAAGGGTTTGGAGGAAAGTTAGAGGTAGGCATTTTACACAGAGAGTGGTAAGTGAGTGAATGTGCTGCCAGGAAACATGCTAGGGACAGATACATTAGGGATATTTAAGAGATTCTTAGAAAGCCCCTAACTGTCCCTACACAACATCTGTTAAATGATCTTTCCAGCACTTCTTGTCCTGTTGATAATTATTGAGTCTGTTTGTATGTTCATAATTATTTAAGTTTGATAATTGGTATTAGCACACGGGACTGTTCGGCTAAGTGCTGATTGCTTATGGCTGTTTGCACTATTGTCTTGGCCAGAAACATTGACTGTTTATTCTTTTCCATAGATTCTGCCTGACCTGCTGAGTTCACCCTGCATTTGCTTGGTACTGAGTTTTCTGTAATGGTATAATTTGGTGTTTTATGGTTGGCACTGAACCACAATCAATTCCGGGATGCTTCACACACAGGGAAAGGAGTGGTTCTGATTCTGATTCAAATCAAAGGTGGTGGTGAATCATCATATTAGGAGGGAGATTGAAAATCTGGCTTAGTGGCGTCATAACAACAACCTCTCACTCAATGTCAGCAAGACCAAGGAGCTGATTATAGACTTCAGCCAAAGAAAACCAGAGGTCCACATCAGAGGATCAGAGGTGGAGAAGGTTAGCTACATTAAATTTCTAAGTGTTATTATTTTGGAGGAGCTGCCCTGGGCCCAGCTGTTAAGTGCAATTAAGAAGAAGGTATGGCATCACCTCTACATCCTTGGGAGACTGCAGAAATTCAACATGACGTCTTGAACTTTAACAAACTTTGAAAAATGTGTAGTGGAACGTATCTTGACTGGTTGCATCACAGACTGGTATAGAAGCACAAAAGTCCTTGAAAGGAAAATCCTACAAAAAGTACTGGATACAGTCCAGTCCATCATGGGTGAAGCCTGCCCAACTATTGAGTACATTTATACAGAGCACTGTCGCAGGAGAGCAGCATCCATCATGAAGGATCCCCACCACCCAGGCATGCTCCCTTCTTGCTGCTGCCATTGATAAGATGGGACAGGAGCCTCAGGACTCACAACTCCGGGTTCAGGAACAGTTATAGCTCCTCAACCATCAGGTTCTTGAACCTCAGGGGATAATTTCACTCAAACCATCACTAAATTGTTCCCACAACCAATGGACTCACTTTCAAGCACTCTTCATCTCATGTTCTAAATAGTTATTATCTATTTATTTATTATTATTGTTTCTTCATTTTGTATTTGCAGTTTGTTGTCTTCTGCACTCTGGTTGAAAGCCCGGTTAGGTGGTCATTTATTGATTGTTATAGTTTATTATTCTCTAGATTTACTGGGTATGCCCACAAGAAAATAAATCTCAGGGTTGTATATGGTGATGTATATGTACTTTGATAATCAAGTTTACTTTGAACTTTGATTCTGATTCTGGACGAAAGGGAAGTGGAGAGAGGGGTTCAACTGATCCTGCAGCAGGTTAAAGGGATGCCAGAACATGGTGGGCCGAAGGGCCCATACATGGCTGTATGGTCCTGTGATCGATGGCTCATTTCAATATCATTTTTACATTACGTTAACTTTGATTTATTTTGGTTGATGTGCTTTCCACACTCCATTCACTGCCTTAGGTTTAAAGTTAGCGGTAAATTTATTATCAAAGTACAGATTTGTCACCATATACAACCCTGAGATTCATTTTTGTTGCAATTCACTGTAAATACAAGAAATGCTCTAGAATAAATGAAAGACCATGGCCAATACAATGAATAAACAGCCAATATGCAAAAAAAAACAACAAGCTGTGCAAATATAAAAAGAAAGAGAATAAATAAACAGTAGACAAGTGCATAAAAAGAGCCCAAAGGGTCATCGGGGACATGAGTCAGCCCAACCACATCCAGCTGCTACCATCCAGGAAACAGTACCACAGCATAAAAACTAGGACCAACAGGCTCCAGGACAGCTTCTTCCACCAGGCCGTCAGACTGATTAATTCACACTGATACAATTGTATTTCTATGTTATATTGACTGTCCTGTTGTACATACTATTGTAATGCCCTGGTTCATATGTCTTACGCTGTTCTGTGCAAGCTGCTTGTTTGGGTTGTTACTGTTGAAGATAAGAGATAGGAGAATTGCATGTCATGCAATCGGGATGGCCGGATTCAGGGGAGGGACGCTAAGGGAAAAAGAGAGAGAAGATGCCAGAGAGAAGAGATCGTGGGATTTGACCTGGAGTGGGGCTGTGATTCGAGGAAGCCTGGTGAAATCGAAGAAGGATCGGCAAAGGAGAAACCGAGAGCTCCAACTTGTGCACGTTATTCTGTTTCACTAAAATGGGCCCTTTTCTTTTTTTGCTCTTTCTTTACAAACCCTTTAGTAAAATTAAGAATTATAAAGCTAAATCTTTTAACTGTATGTGGTGTACTGTCTGTTATTTTGTGGCAGTTATTTGTAACGGGGTAACAAATCACACAGCATCCACACAAACATTGGGACCGTGAGATGAAGAGCCCTTGAAAGTGAGTCTGTACATTGTGGGAGAGTTTACTGATGGGGCTAGTGAAACTGAGTGAAGTTATTCCCTCTGGTTCACAAGCCTGATGGTTGATGGGTATAACTGTTCCTGAGGCTCCTGTACCTTCTTCCTGGTGGCAGCAGCAAGAAGAGAGCATGACCTGGGTGGTGGGGATCTTTTGTGTGGATGATACTTTCCTGTGACACTGCTCCATATAGATGTGTTCAGTGGTGGGGAGGGTTTTGTCTTTAATGGACTGGGCCATATCCGTTCCCTTCTGTAGGCTTTTCTGTTAAAGAGCATTTGTAGTAGTGTGATCACCCGAGATGAGTACGATGTTCTCTTGAGGCACCCTTCCCGTAATGGAGAAGGCCTGTGAGTGGCTTTGCTTAAGGTGAGGAAGCTGATGCACAGATGGCCACTACACAGTCCTTGTCGGATCGGGGTCAGGGTCTAGAGGAATGCGGTGTAAGATGACTGGGGACCCTTCACTGCTGCAGCCTTCTTCCGCCTTCACTGCCGTTATGATGTATTATCATCTTTTGCCAGCTCCACTGTTGCGGTCTTGGCTACTTGACTTGATCCTCACCATGGGTGACCCAAGCAGGAGCAAAGCTCGAGGCGGTATCACCTCTCGGGATCTCAGGAACGCACTAGCCTCTGCACCTCAACATCTTGGTACATTATTTACAGCCTGGTACACCTAATTATGTGGCTATTTGGTTTTAAACACATTCACATTCACAAGGAATTTCATTATCCACTATTTTAATCCATTTAAATTTAAATTGTTTTAAATGTTCATTTAATTAAGAGGATAAAGAAATTTCATTTGGACATGATAAATTATATTATGTTAATATTCACACTGCATAATTCAAATTTCAAATCTTGAAGTCCATTTTTTCAATAACAATTAGCTGTTGCTTTGCAAACATATTACAAATATGTCACTTGCCACTGGCAATATTAGAAAATCAAATATAGAACAGTATAGTACTGTAGGCCATTTGGCGCTCAATGTTGTGCCAACATTTAAACCTACTCCAAGATTAATCGAACCCATCTCTCCCACATAGCCCTCTATTTTTTTTTCATTCATGTGGTTATCTAAGAGTCTCTTAAATGTCCCTAGTATACTTCCCCTTCCACCACCCCTGGCAGTGTGTTCCATGCATGCAACACTCTCTACGTTGAAAAACTAAACTTGATATCTCCTCTGTACAATCCTCCAAACACCTTAACACTAAGCCCTCTTGTATCTGCCATAGCTGCCCTGGGGGAGAAAATGTCTCTGTCTATCGACTCTATCTATGCCTCTTATCATCTTATTCACCTCCATCTCTCATCTGTCATCCTCCTTCACTTCAGAGAGAAGCTTCTTCAAGATTATTATTATTCTTGTTAATAGAGTTCATTTCTCTGACAGTAAAAAGGCACAATGATAGCCAAGTAATTGCTATGAAGACATTGGATATAAAGGTATCGTTTGGTGGTAATTCATTCCAACAGCTCTTCTGAAGCTGCAACATCTGACTCTGGACCTTGAATCTTTTAACAAGTATCAGAGTAATGTCAAGGTTCAATCACTTTGATGTATTCACTGTCAGAACTGTAGAATGCTGTAGCTTCTGAGTGTTATTGTAGAGTGGTGGTTCAAAAGAACATGCATCGTGTCTGTGTGTTATCTGTAAAAGGAAAAAAATGTTATTTGTAAATACGGCGAAATCGGAGATGCAAATTAATGGAAGGGCACTGTACATAAAAACAGGAGATTCTGCCGACGCTGGAAATCCAAAGCAACACACACAAAATGATGGAGGAACTCAACAGGTCGGGCAGCATCTATGAAAGTGAATAAGAGGACTTGAAAGAAAAGGGGAAAGTAGCCAGAATGAGAAGGTTGAATAATGTAAGGAGAACAAGCTGGGTGATAAGTGAAGCCATGTGAGTGGGGGACAGGGGATGAAGTAAGAAGCTGGGAGGTGATAGGTGGAAAAGGTAAAGGGATGAAGAATGAGGAATTTGATGGGAAAGGAGAATGGATCATGGGAGAAAGGGAAGGAGGAGGGGCAGCGGGGGAGATCATATGCAGGTGAGGAAAAGAGGTAAGAGGAGAGCCAGGGGAGGGAATAGATATGTAAATTCAGACTAACACACACAAAGTGCTGGAGGAACTTAGCAGGTCAGGCAGCATCTATGGAGAGGAATAAGCAGTCAATGTTTCAGGCTGAGACCCTTCATCAGGACTCATGAAGGGTCCTGATGAAGGATCTTGGCTTAAGACATTGACTGTTTATTCATTTCAATAGATATTTCTAGACCTGCAGCACTTGCTTGTGTTCTTCTATCCCTATCTTCCACCTGGAAGATAAACAAAACAAGACCTGGTGCAATGTAGGTCAAGACTTTCAGATGTCCTTTCCCTTACATGCCTGAAGTATGACCAACTACAGTGAGAAGAAGGGTCACTCATCCTGCAGATCTATCAACCTCTGCCTCCCTCCTCCTGCAGATCTATCAACCTCTGCCTTAAATCATTGGGTACATTTAAGGCAGAGGATGATAGATTCTTGTTTGGTCAGGGCATGAAGGGTTACAGGGAAAAAGCAGGAGATTGAGGCTGAGAGGAAAATGGATCAGTGATGATGAAATGGTGGAGCAGACCTGTTGGGCCAAATGGCCTAATTCTGCTCCAATGTCTTGTGGTCTTATGATCTGCAGAGATTTCTGGAACTATACTTTTGAGATGGCTTTTAACCTTTCTCTTTGTGATGTCTGAAGTGCTTAAAATGTGAAATAAATGGTTGCAATCTCAAAATTCGTCAACAAAATAGTAATCACAAAACTTGACAGTGACAATATACATGCCATTAGATGGAATCACTGATTAAACATAAAGCAACACCTCCTTTTGCTGATTTCATCTCCCCCAACGCTGCATGCAGCCAGTGGGATATCTGTGGTGCATTTTTACCAAGGGACTAAACTGATAGGGCATGGGAGCCAAATTTAGCCAGTCAGCCCATTGAGTCTGCTCTGCCATTTCATCATGCCTGATTTATTATCCCTCTCAACTCCATATTTCTGCCTTCTCCCCATAACCTTTGACACCCTCATTAATCAGGAACCTATCAAACTCTGCTTTAAATATATCCAGTATCTTGGGCTTTATAGCCATCTGTGGCAATAAATTCTACAGATTCACGTTAATACACATCAGCCATTTTGAAAATATCCATCTTCCATGAATGTATACAAACAGAAGGGAAAACTACAGGAGTAGTCTCCTTCCTTTTCTCTCTTGCTTCCTTCCTTCCTTCCTTTTCCTTCACTTTTTTCTTCTCTTCTTCTCTTTCATTTCCTTCTCTTTCCATTTCTTTCATTCTCTTTCCTTCACAGTAAGGCATTGCACTAACCATTACTCTACAGTGCTGAGTTAGAAAAAATAGAAACCCTACAGCACAATATAGGCCCTTCAGCCCACAAAACTGTGCCAATCATGTCTTTACCTGAGAAATTACCAAAGGGTACCCATAGCCCTCTATTTTTTTGAGCTCCATATGCCTGTCCAGGAGTCTCTTAAAAGACCCTATCGTATCCGCCTCCACCACCATCACTGGCAGCCCATTCCATACAGTCACCAATCTCTGTGTAAAAAAACTTACCCCTGACATCTCTATACCTACTTCCAAGCACCTTAAACCTGTGCACCTTAAACCTATGGCAGCCATTTCAGCCCTGGGAAAAAGCCTCTGACTATCCACATGATCAATACCTCGCATCTTCTTATATATCTTCTACCAACACAATGGTTAACACAATGGTTAATGGATATGTTATAAATACGAGGGGTGATTGAAAAGTTCATGGCCTAAGGTAGAAGGAGTCAGTTTTAGAAAACCTAGCACATTTATTTTTCAACATAGTCCCCTCCTACATTTACACACTTAGTCCAGCGGTCATGGAGCATACGGATCTTGGACCTCCAGAAAGTGTTCACAGATGGGTAATTGATATGTTCTTGGCCTAAGGTAGAAGGAGATGAGTTATACAGCTCTCGTTACATGCACATGCAGCTCAACTCTTTGAATGATTATGCAGAAAGTTTGAAGTTAGTAATTCATCTCCTACCTTAGGTCACAAACTTATTAATCACCCCAATGAGTTATTAACAAACTTTTTGCATAATCACTCAAAGTGTCAAACTGCATGTGCATGTAATGAGAGCTGTATAACTCATCTCCTTCTACCTTAGGCCACAAACTTATCAATCACCCATCTATGGACGCTTTCTGGACGTCCAAGATCCGTATGCTCCACGACCGCTGGACTAAGTGTGTAAATGTAGGAGGGGACTATGTTGAAAAATAAATGTGCTATGTTTTCTAAAATTGACTCCTTCTACCCTAGGCCATGAACTTATCAATCACCCCTCGTATGTACACTTATTATCTATATATATGCAGTCTAAATAGATTGTGTCTCAACAAGCATCAAAACTTGATAAATTGGCTACTTGTGTTGCTGACTATAGTTTGCTTAGACTATTTATCCAATTTCGGTACAGACGCAGACATGTGCTCTAAATATTCTTGAGCTGTTACTGGATAATTTACACCCTGTTAGATTGGCTCCACCATTAATTCCAAGACTGATTAATGTGTTCTGCCAACACAGTGGGCTCTGGAAGCTGCAAACCTAGGCAAAACACAAAAATAATGGACCAGATTTACAACTGACAATCTGTTTTCTTTTTGGAAGTTGTCAGTGGACCCAATCTAGAGTGGAATGTAAACAATCTTTATGTAAGGCCATTGGCAGGAATGTAGCAATATAGAGGGTTAGATGCTTCTGCTCCCGAGACCTGAGTTCAAACCCATCACAAACTGACGGAATCCACTCCTGACTATATAAGCTCAGATTGGGATACTGCTATCAAAATTTTAACGGGCAGAGGTTTATCCTTATTTTAACATCAGGTCAAATCAAAATGTAAAGAAATGGAACCTTGCATTTATTTTGGGTTTTCTTATCATTTTCATGGTGTTCCTAAATGTTTAACAGTCTCTGAAGTGCATTTAATGTTGGAATGTGGTTAACAGATAGTCTGAAACTGAATCTCATTCCAGCAACCTGTTCGCGGGTAGCTGGCGAGGGAAGTGATGGCAACGGGGTAGGGAGCAGATGGTGGGGAAGTATCCACATCAGGAGTGACTGGTCCCCTTCTGAGGCAGGTCCTGAGATCACATAAACGGCTTAGTTCTGCATCTGAATCTCTCTTTCTAATCAAGGAACATGCAATGGAGACTGACGAGCTGTACAAGTGCAAATGGGCATATGGTTTCAGCAACTTTCTATCACACTTAAGTGCTCTATAAAAACAGTGACTGTTTTAAGTATAATGAATTTCAGTTTAATGGCAATAACTTGTTACAAATAATTCATACCAAGAACTGATAGAATATAAAACTTGGGAATTTGTTATTTAGACCAAAAACATTTTGGTAGGATTTAATTGTATGCATGAGTCTATTCCCACACAATTTCCTCTAACTCTATCTGTATATCTTTCTGTTAACCCTTCAACACTTACCTAAACTTAGTGCCCACTTTATTAGGTAACTTATGTAACACTCAGTGGCTGTTGAGTGTATGTTTGTGGTCTTCTGCTGCTGTAGGCCATCCACTTCAAGGTTCAACGGAATGTGCATTCAGAAGTGTTCTTCTGCACATCCCTGTTGTAATGTTATTTGAGTTACTGCCGCCTTCCTGTCAGCTTAAACCAGTCTGGCCATTCTCCTCTCACCACTCTCATTAACAAAGCATTTTTGACCTCTGAACTGCTGCTCACTGGATGTCCTTTTAAACACACCATTCTCTGTAAACTCGAGAGATTGTTGTGTGTAAAAATATCAGAAGATCAGGAGTTTCAGAAATACTCAAACCACCCCATCTGACTCCGGTCAAAGTCACTTAGATCACATTTCTTCCTCAGTCTGATGTTTGGTCTGAGCAACAACTGAACCTCTTGACCATGTCGACATGCTTTTATGCATTCAGTTGCTGACACATGATTGGCTGATAGAATATTTGCATCAATGAGCAGGTACACAGCTGTACCTAATACAAAGGCAAAGGAATATATTTTCACATTTAGTTTATATTCGCCCTTACACCCCACATCAATGAGTTCCACGTTCTCACCACCTTCTATTTAAAGAAAGTTCCTCCTCAATCCTTCACCAGGTCTATTGGTGACTACTCTATCATTATTGCTTTTATATTTGGATTATGTTGCAAGTTGGAACTTCTAATGTACAGTGTGCATGAAATCTTAGACTACCCAGATGTAGTGCCAAGAATGTTTAAAAATCTCAGATACAGAAAGAATTAATAAAACACAAGCATTTAGCCCGAATCCATTCTCTCCAACTAAATCTCCTATGAGTGCATACGTTTTGCACAAGCCTCACATTTATATACTGGGGCTGCCATATAATCCATGGGGTCACCGAGGTAGCATAGTGGTTAGTGCAATACTACTACAGCTTGGGGCATCATGGCTGATCCCGGACCTCACTCAACCCCATACACCAGTCTTCTCGCCTTTGACGCTCTGCTCGATCAGGAAATGGTCAACTTCCGCATTAAATATATGCATGGACTTGGCCTCCATCGCAGTCTGTGGCAGAGCATTCCACAGATTCACAACTCTGGCTAAAAAAATCCTCCTTGCCTCTGTTCTAAAGGGCTGCCCCTCAATTTTGAACCTGTTCCATTTAGTTCTGTATACCTCCACGATAGGAAATATCCTATAACATCCACCCTATCTAGTCCTTTCAACATTTGGTACGTTTTATTGAGACCACTCTGCATTCTTCTCAATTCCAATGAGTACAGGCCCGAAGCTGCCAAACGGTCCTCATATGTTAACCCTTCATTCCCAGAATCATCCTCATGACCCTCCTCTGGACCCTCTCCAATGAAAACACACTCTTCCTGAAATATGGGGCCCAAAAATGTTGACAATTCAAGTGCAGCCTGACAAGTGTCTTATAAAGGCTCAGCATTATCTCCTTGCTTTTATATTCTAATCCCCTTGACAGAAATGCCAACATTGCATTTGCCTTCTTACCACAGACTCAGCTTGTAAATTAATCTTCCAGGAGTCTTGTACGAGGACTCCTAAGTCCCTCTGCACCTCTGATGTTTGAACCTTCTCCCCATTTAGATAATCATCCGCACTATTGTTCCTTTAACCAAAATGCATTATCATACATTTCTCAACACTATCCACCTGTCACTTTTTTGCCCAGTCTTGTGAATTTGTCTAAGTCCTGCTGCAATCACATTGCTTCCTTAGCACTACTTACCTCTCTATCTATATTTGTATCTTTGCAAACTTTGCGACAGAGCCACCAATTCCATTCTCTAAAACATGGACAAACAATGTGAAAATTAGTGGTCCCAATACTGACCCCTGAAGAACATCACTAGTCACCAGTAGCCAACCAGAAAAGCCCCCTGTAAGAAGTTTGTAGGTCCTTCCCTTAAGCGTGTGGGTTTCCTTTGGGTGCTCTGGTTTCTTTCCACAGTCTGAACACATACCAGTTATAGGTTACTTGGCCATTGTAAATTGCAATGCCCCGATCTCATTGAGTTATGATGCCGCTGTCTACCCTCTCCTGGTTTAGCCCACGTGTCAATGTGGTGTACCGGGGCATGGTTGCTGTCAGATACAAGCAGCTACTTGGAGTCACAGGTGAGAGCTGAGAGTCCAGTGAGGACCAAAGGTGAGTGAGCTGCCCCAGGATGGACACAACAAGCCCCTTCACCAGAGGTGCTACCCCTCCCTGGGCACCTCGTACATTCCAGTGATTAGACTGGGTTGCTAGATACTGTGGCTCTTTGTGCTGGAAAGCCCTGTTCAACATTATATCACAGAAAGCAACTCTGTCCACTCAGCTTTCTCCTCTTCAAAGCAAAAAGAGCGATCCACTTCATGTCATTATAATGATTAACCAACGGCTGGAAGAGCACTGAGTTGGTTTGTTGCTGAGTTCTAATGCAGAAAAATGTTGTCCTGATTGTCCCTGCTTTTCTCAACCTGAAACCTTGACAACTCCTCCCTTCAATGGACGGGGCTCGACCACTGGGTTCCTCCAGCAGACTAACTGTTTCTCCCGCTTCCAATACCTGCAGTCTCTTGTGTCTCAGCTCTGATGTCTCCATGTGTTTTCTGAATCTCTTTGATCATCTCAAAAAATAACTATGCTGAGCGTAGTGTTGCCTCCTGACTCAATTAAGAATAATCTCCACTAATTCTTCCACAGCCTCCATTGGATCAACACTGGAATACATCCATAATTGTTTGATATTCCATTCAGCTTGTCTTTAAAAAATTATGGTTCATGTCTATTTTTGTTACACTTACATTACACATTTAGTAACGTGCATGTAACAATTTTGTTACGCTTATAACACTTATGTTACATCTGAACTGTGGATAGGTGGCAGGGTGGAGATACGTCTCTACCAAAGGAGGTGTAAGGCAGTCCTTCCCTCTGTTAATCTGCAGGTCTCTCTTGGGCAAGATGTAGCACCTGCTAAACGCCCGATCAGGGTCATATGAAGCCATAGGAGCAAGCGGTAGATGGTCATGTGATCAGCTGGTTCATATCACAAGTCCTGGTTATGCGACCACTGACACCAGGCAGACAATCTCTGAAGAGTATTGATAATGGCTGGGATCAGCTGTCTTATAAAGACACTGCCCAGAAGAAGGCAATGGTAAAGCACTTCTGCAGAAAAATTTGCCAAGAGCAATCGTGGTCATGGAGACCATAATCACCCATGTTGTATGTCAAGGCTCATAATGCTGAGGATGAAGATGAAATTGGGGAACTCGATACCTAAAACTTTAATGGATGCAGACTCATTTGGCATGTTTAAATAGCAGCTTAAAATCTATTATTTATCTTTACTTTCAATTGTTACGAATGTGCCACAACTCTGAGGGGCCGAAGGGTACAAAGTAGCCCCCTCCTTTTTGAGAATCGCAAGATCACTATTAAGTCAGTTCAGGAGACCCAGGAAATGAGAGAAAGACATGCAGAATCCACAAAGAGTTTGGAATGTGCCCTGGCCTCCGAAAGGCGGAACCATTGATACCGGCTATTGTCTCTTGGAGACAGAATTGTGTATTGAATCCTGTACGATGCATCGAAACCCCCAGGCAATGAACCAAGGGGGGGGGGGGTGGTTGGAGGAGAGATTGCACCATCCCAACCTGATTGACATCTGAGACCCTGTGAGTCAGGATAAAAGAGGGTCTGTGGGAACAGCCCCTCAGACGCTAGAACTCCTGTAACAGTGTAATTGTGAAAGCCGGTGGAAACAGCCCACGTGCGTCCTTTTCCATTTGCCTCGGAATTGGTGGGTCTTGCCACGGAAGCATGGCTTTAGCTAACCACAAAGGGGAAACCAGTCCCAACGACTCTCGGAGGATTGACATCATAAAAGGAATGGGCAAGTTAAACCTCCGTCTTTCTCTCCAACCAAAAAAGGCAGCAGCCTACAGCCTGAATGAACTAAAGTGACTTTTATATTTCCTTTGGACAATACATGATCCCCTAGACAACGATAGAGCTATTTCTTATTGATTATTATTATACCTGCGCTTTTAGATTTAGTATTGACGACGTATATTATCTGTATGTTTGCATTGATATTATTTTTGTGTATTTTTATCGATAAATACTGTTAAAAATAGTACCATCAGACTTCAACAGACCTCTCTATCTTTGCTGGTAAGTGACCCAGTTACGGGGTACGTAACACAAAGAACATATTTTTGTCTTTTATTTTCATGTTTATTTTTACTTCTTTAATTTTATTTTCAAGTTTGTAAGAAAAATGCTCTATAAATAAGTTATTATTATTATAACTTCATCTGCTATCATATTAGGATATCTTTCTGCATTATTGTATCCTTTAGTGATGATTTAAACTAACTATTTCTGAAAGTTAGATTTATCTGATACTGTAAAACCACAAACTCTATCAAATTCTTTAAAGTGCTTCTTTCTGTGGCTTGAATTTGGTTTTTGGTTTCAACTCCTCCACTTTCTCTTCAAGATTTGACTGGAATAAACTTAATTGTATTCTCAGACTTCGACCCATAAGTATCTCAGCCAGTGTATAATTTGCTGTGAAATGTGTCTTGTTCTGTGGTTTAACAAAGTATTTGCTAACGGATGTCATATTCCTAAACACAAACACTCTGTAATGGTCCTTTGATAATTCTCTCTTGCCTTTCTGTTAAACCATTTCAAGCTGAAAAATGCTGTTTGTGCCTCCTAACATTCTGTTGTACACAACACTCAAATTGGAATGAACAAATAGAGAAGCATTATCTGAGGTTGGTAAACCATGACATAAGAAAATTGATCTCAAGAAGTTATCAATCCTTTTCACATAATTATCACTCTGCACTCTTTGGAATCCTCCATGGGGACCATAACCTTGTCATAGGGTTTAGAGGCTTGCCTACCTCAATGACCCAGAGAGCTCTGTTGGCTGGAGTCAGGGCTTTGTGCTTTGGCTCTTGCTAGGGTCAACCATGCCAGACAGGTCAAATGGTAGATGCCAGACGAAGAGTGGTCCACTGGTCCTCCAGGTTTAGGGGTTCAGCTCAGGGCTAACAACCTGCCTGTTAAAACAAAATTGTTATGGCAATTGCATGAAGAATCCTTCCTCAACTGAGGGCGACGGTATTCCTCAGTCTCCACCCGGGACTTACATGACTGACAGTAGTGAAAACCAAGAGGAGGCTACTGACATGATGAAGGAAGCCCTGAACACTGCCAGAGGTGGAGGACCTTCATTACTGCCCTAAATGCCAGCGGCATAACAGACAGTAACTAACACAATGGAATTGTCTTATTAGTTATTTTCAATTGCTGACAGAGAGTACACTTGTCTATTAGGCCATCAAGATTCCACCCAAACCAGATCTGTCAATAAAGCTCTAGCAATTTCAGTCATGTTTAAGGTACGAGGAAAGGGCTAGTAAAATTATGCAAGATCCCACCCACCCTGCTCATGGTCTGTTTGTCCTGCTCCCATCATGGAAGAAGCTGTGTACTGTAGCATCCACACCAAGACAACCAGGGCTCAAAAACTGTAAGACCGATCAACATCTCCATCCATTAATCCACCTCACCACAACACAACCACCATTTTCAATACCTGCCAGTCACCTTATGTACAGATGCTCCTCCAACTAGTGTCACTTTATGAACATACAATCAATGTACAGCTATATATTTTTAAATTTATATTCATATTTAAAAAAAATATATATATATATATATGCATTAACAAGCAGCTGGAGGTACACAGGGTGTACCTAATAAAAAGGCAAGGGAATATATTTTCACATTTAGTTTCTATTTGCTATCACACCCCACATCAGTGAGTTCCACCTTCTCACCACCTTCTGTTTAAAGAAAGTTCCTCCTTAATCCTTCTCCAGATCTATTGGTGACTACTCTATCATTATTGCCTTTATATTTAGATTATGTCGCAAGTCAGTACTTGTACATGCAGAGTGTGCGTGAAATCCTAGACTAACTAGATGTAGTGCCAAGAATGTTTAAAAATCTCAGGTATAGAAAGAATTAATAAAACACAAGCATTTAGCCAAATCCATTCTCCCCAACTAAATCTCCTGTGAGTGCATACATTTTGCACAAGCCTCACATTTATATACTGGGGCTGGCATATCAAGGTAGTGTAGCAATTAGCACAATGCTACTACAGCTCAGGGCATCAGAGTTCAATTCCAAAGTCCCCTGTAGGAAGTTTGCATGTTCCTTCCCATAAAGTGCATGGATTTCCTCTAGGTGCTCCAGTTTCCTTCTACAATCCAAAGATACACCAATTAGTATGTTAATTGGTTATTGTAAATTATCCTGTGATTGATGGTGGTTGTCCGTCATGTCCAACAAAGATGGGAAATGTGTGTGGGACAGTTTTTAAGTGGAAAATATATTGCACTGGGCATTTCCACTCTCTTGACATCAGAATTCAGGGTCCAGTAATATGAACAGGTGTTACAAACTGGGGTCTTCCTTCGTTGCAGGATGACAATGATGTCTTCTGTGCCTTAATGAGACTTTCGCTCTCCACAGAGCATTGCAGTGCCACCTTCCTGGTCATTGGATCTCACTGTCGATCTCATCCACCCAGTCTGCTGGAGCTGACTTCACGTGCTGACACAGGCATGTCCCTATCTCACTGGGTTATGAATCCGCTGGCTACCCTGTCCTGGTTTAGCCCACTTGTCAAAGCAGTGCACTGGGATGTGACCGCTGTCACATGCAAACAGCTACTTGGAGCCGCAGGTGAGAGCTGAGAGTCCGGTGGAGACTAAAGGCGAGTGAGCTGCCCCGGTATGCATATGACAAGCCCCCGATTCAGGGGTTCAGCTGAGGGCTACCAACCCTGACTGTTGAAACAAAATTGTTACAGATAAAACAATAAAGAATCCTACATCAGATTGTGACAGTTTTCCGCCGTCTCCACTGGGACTTGAATGACTGACCATAGTGAAAAGCGAGAGGAAGCTACTGACCTGATGAAGGAAGCCCTGAACACTGCCAGATGTATTCTATTTTTTATTATTTGTGTTCTTTATCTTATTGTGTTTTTTGGTGTTCATGGGTTCATTGTCCATTTAGAAACCAGATGGCAGAGGGGAAGAAGCTGTTCCTGAATCATTGAGTGTGTGTCTTTAGGCTTCTGTACCTCCTTCCTGATGGTAACAATGAGAATAGGATGAGTTCTGGGTGATGGGGGTCCCTAATGTTGCTTGGTGCCTTTCTGAGTCTCTGCTCATTGAAGATGTCTTGGATACTACAGAGGCTAGGGCCCATGATGGAGCTGACTAATTTTACAACTTTCCACTGTTTACTTCGATCACATGCAGTACCCCGCCACATACCAGAAGTTGATGCAGCCAGTCAGAATGCTCTCCATGGTACATCGTTCTCCTTTAGACTTAAGTACAAGTACACTCTTGAACCTTGAATTTATCACCCATTCACATTGACTACATCTATCCCATAAAACAACTACACAAATTTAAAGATCTCAAGAGATCATATCTCACCCTTCACACTGCTGGAGAAAGATCTGTTATGTCCTCTGGAGGGGATTGGTATGGCCACATTTTTAATGGTCATCCAAGGAGCAACAATTTTAGCTGCATTGAAGTTTTTATTGATGTCAGCATAAATTTCACATCCAGTAGGGTCCAATAGCATCGCAGTTAAGTTGTTAAATTGGCATCCAGGGCCCTAGACAATTAATCGAGAGATACAGCTTCAATTCCCACTACAGTACACAGTAAGGAATTTATATCGTAGTCAACAAATAAATCTGGAATAAAAGGCCCCTGTCAGTGATGGTCACCACAGAACAACCAACGTCTTCAGAATCAGCATTATGTGGAGTTTTTTTGTTTTTAATGAGCTCATGAGATGACAGGTCTACAATCATTGTCCATTGCAGCAGCAGAGACTTTGATAAAGGAATGTCAAAGTTCAAAGTATTTTCATCATAAAAGAATGCATATGTTTCATTACTCTATCTTCAAAATCCATTTCTTGCAGGGATCTACAGGAGAAAAGAAATTCTATTGAATTTTATGACAAACTATGCATAAACAAAGACTGAAAAACACCAGTTGTAATGTCAAAAAGAAGGTAAAGTGTGTAAATAAAAATAATACTGAAAACATGATTTTTAAAGAATCCTTGAAAGTGAGTCAGTAGGTCAGAGAATCATTTCAGAGTAGTGGTGAATGAGGTTAACCATGCTGATTCAGGAGCCATAAGACATGGGAGCAGAATTAGGCCCATTTGGCCCATCGAGTCTGCACTGCATTCAATCTGGAAGATCCTTTTTCCTTCCTCAGCCCACTCCCTGTAACCTTTGATCAACACGTACAAACAAGCTGGAGGAATTCAGCAGGTCGGGCAGCATCCGTTGAAACGATCAGTCAACGTTTCGGGCCAAGACCCTTCATCACAACTGAAGAAGGAGGGGGCAGGGACCCTATAAAGAAGGTGGGGAGAGGGAGGAAGGTGCCAGATACCCCGTTATCAATCTCTTATGATAACCCTTTCATTCCTGGAATCATCCTTGTGAACCTCCTCTGAACCCTCTCCAATGCCATGAAATGAAAGCTGACATTGCATTTGCCTTCCTCACCACCAACTCTACCTGCAAGTTAACCTTCAGGGTGCTCTGCACAAGGACTCCCAAGACCCCTTGCATTTTAGATTTTTAGATTTTCTCCCCAGTTAGAAAATTGTCTGCACATTTATTTGATATACCAAAGTGCATGACCATGTATTTTCCAACATTGTATTTAATTTGCCACTTTCTTGCCCATTCTCCTAATCTATCCAAGTCCTTCTGCATCCTACCTATTTCCTCAAACTACCTGCCCTTCCATCAAACTTCATATCAGCTGCAAACTTGGCCACAAAGTCATCTTCTCCATCATCTAAATCATTGATATACAACATAAAAAGAAGCAGTTCCAACACTGACCCCTGTGGAACACTACTAGTCACTAGCAGACAACCAGAAAAGAGTCCTTTTATTCCCACTTGCTGCATGCTACCAATCAGCCAATTGTTAAATCATGCCAGTAACTTTCCTGTAATATCATGGACTCTTAACTAGGTAAGCAGCCTCATGTGTGACATCTTGTCAGAGGCTTCAAAAGTCCGAATATACAACATCCACTGCATCCCCTTTATCTATCCTACTTGTAATCTCCCCAGTGAATTCCAACAGGTTCATCAGGCAAGATTTTCCCTTAAGGAAACCATTCTGACTTTGTACTATCTTGCCCTGTGTCACCAAGTACTCCATAACCTCATCCATAACAATTGACTCCAACATCTTCCCAAACACTGAGATCAGGCTAACTGGTCTATAATTTCCTTTCTGCTGTCTTCCTCCTTTCTTAAAGAGTGGAGTAACATTTGCAAATTTCCAATCTTCTGGCACCATTCCAGATTCCAATATTTTTTGAAGGATCATTACTAACGCATCCACAATCTTTACTGCTACTTCTTTCAGAACCCTTGGGTGCAGTTCAGCTGGTCTGGGTGACTTATGTACCATTATATCTTTCAGCTTTTTGAGCACCTTCTCCCTTGTAACAATAAATACACTCCCTTCTGTTCCCTCACAACATTCAACATCTGGTACACTGCTAGAATCTTCCACAGTGAAGACTGTTGCAAAATACTCATTTAATTCAACAGCCATCTCCTGGTCCCCATTATTATTATTCCAGCTTCATTTTCTAGTGGTCCTATATCCACTCTCATTTCTCTTTTATTTTTTACATATTTGAAAAAACTTTTACTATCCATTTTGATATTGTTTGCTAACTTGCTTTCATATTTCTTTTCCCTCCTACTCATTCTTTTAGTTGCTCTCTATAGGGGTTTAAAACCTTCCCAAACCTTCATCTTCCCACAAATTTTTGCTTTGTTGTATGCTCTCTCTTGTTTTTACATTAGTTTTAACTTTCCTTGTCAGCCATGGTTGTACTATTTTGCTATTTGTGTATTTCTTCATTTTTGGAATACATCTATCCTGCACCTTTCTCATCTTTCCCAAGAACTCACACCTTTGCTGCTCTGCTGACATCTCTGCCAGCATCTCCTTCCAATTTACTTTGGCCAGCTCCTCTCTCATACCATTGTACTTTCCTTTATCCACTGAAATAGTTCTATATCAAACTTTACCTTCTCCCTATTAAGTTTCAATTTGAACTCAACCATATTGTGATCACTGCCTCCTAAAGGCTATTTTATCTTGAGCTCTGGTTCACTGCATAACTCCCAATCCAGTAAAGCAGATCCCCTCGTAGGCTCAATGACAAACTGTTCTAAAAGCCATCCCATAGGCATTCAACAAACTCACTCTATTTTGAAATCCATTTTCAATCTGATTTTCCCAATCAACCTGCATGTTGAAATCTCCCATGACTATCATAACATTGTTCTTTTAACACTTCTTTCAATTTCCTCTGCTGTTGGGAGGTCTGTATATAACTGCCATCAGGGTCTTTGCAGTCTCTTCACTCAACCCATAAGGATTCAACATCTTCTGATCCTACATCATATTTTCTACTGAATTGATGCCATTATTTACCAGCAGAGCCATGTCACCCCTTCTGCCTACCTTCCTATCCCTCCGATGCAACATGTAGCCTTGGACATTCAGCTCCCAACTACAACCATCCTTCAACCACGGTTCAGTGATGGCCGCATCATACCAGACAATCTGTAATAGTACAACAAGATCATTCACCTTATTTCTTCTACTCCATGCATTGAGATATAACACTTTGAGTCCTGTATTTGCTGCTCTTTTAGATTCTGCATCTCTAATGCACTGATACTCACCCTGCTGGCTGCAATTTTGTCCTATCTTCTGCCTGCCCTTCCTGACAGTCTGACTGCACACTATCTGCTTTTTTACCATCCTTATTATCCTGAGTCCCGTCACTCCGATTCCCACCTCCTGCTAAATGAATTAAAACCCTCTCCAACAGCTCTAACAAACCTGCCCACAAGAATATCAATCCCCTCTGTTTCCAACTCATCACTTTTTAACAGGTCATACGTCCCCCAGAGGAGATCTCAATGATCCAAGAACCTGAAGCCCTGCCCCCTTCACCGGCTTCTCAGCCAGGCATTTATTTGGCAAATAATCCAGTTTCTGCCCTCACTGATGCCTGGCACAGGCAGCAAACCAGAAATTACTACCATAAGGTCCTGCTTCTCAGCTTTCTACCCAGCTCTCTAAATTCTCTTTTCAGGACCTCTTTGCTTTTCCTTCCTTTGCCATTGGTACCAATATGTACCAAGACATTTCGCAGGTCTCTTTCCTTCTCCCAAATGTTGTGAACATGAGCTGAGACGTCCCCAACCCTGGCAACTCGGAGGCTACCTACCTTTCTGGTGTCCCGTTCACGTCCACAGAATCTCCTGTCTGTTCCTCTGACTATTGAGTCCCCTATCACTACTGCTCCTCTCTTCTCCCTCTTTTCCTTCTGCACCATGGACCAACTCTCAGTGCCAGTAACCCAGTCTCTGTGGAATTTCCCAGGGAGGTCTTCCCCCTCAAAAGTAGCTAAAATGCTACACTTACCTTTCAGGGGAATGGCTACATGGGTGCTCTGTGCTAACTGCCTATTCACATTTCCATTTCTCCTGACACGTCCTGCAACCTCGGGGTGACTTCTTCCCAGTAACTCTGATCAATTACCTCCTCACAAGCTGAACGCGATCCAGCTGCTGCTCCAGACCCTAACACTGTCTTCAAGGAGCTGCAGCCAGATACACTTCATGCAGATGCATTCTCTGGGTCTCCGAAAACTCCGACATTTGACACGAAGAACACACAACAGCCATTTACTACCCTAGCTACAGTAAGAGTTAAAAAAAGGGAACCTTAACAGTAAGGCTGATCTATACTTGTGCGTCACATCGACACCGTAGGTACTGCATACACTACGCCATAACTACGCCATAGGGTGACGCACACCTCCCCAAAAAAGTAACTCACGTGTCAAGGCAACAGAGACCACGACATCTGTGATTGGTCCGCTTAGTAGCATCTAATTTCCTCTGATACATTTCCGGTTGCTTCTTCTCCGCCATGTCTGTACACCGATGCAAAATAGATGAACCAAATCGTCAAATCTACCCGCCGACATGCGAAAATGTTTGAAATGCATTTCCTCGTCCATGTCTCTAACGGAGAAACTCAACACAGTGGTATAGAAACCCTACCGCCAACTAGCATTTTGGCGCATGCCAACGCATGCTCGCTATGGTGTAGAGCAACGCAGAAGTGAAAATCAGGGCTACAGCATAGCCCTTACGCACAACTATAAATCAGCCTTTACTCAGCACCAATGCCTGGGTTAAAGATGAAATGTGAAAATTGGATAGGTACACGGATGGGAGGGGTATGGAGGACAACGGTCCAGGTGCAGGTTGATGGGACCAGACAAATTAATAGCTCAGCACAAACTAGATGGGCTATGGTCCATGACTCTATGAAAGACAGTGCTAAACTGAACAGAACTGAATGTTCCTAGGTTGTTTTGATGTGGTTTGATGTTTTATATTCTGTGATTTTCACTTCTTTTTTGCCATTTGCGCTATTTGTTCTGTTTTTTTCCGCATTGGGGATTTGATGTCGTCCCTTGAACAGGTTCCATGGCGTTTCCTTGTTTTGTGGCTGTCAGCAAGGAGGACAAATCTCAGGGTTGTACACAGCATACATTGATACTAAATGTACTTTGACTTCGAATCTTTGAGTTTATGTCACCTGTGTGCTTATCCCAGCACAATTCTGTGATATGTTGACACCAAGGAACTTAAAGTTAAAAATCATCATCATCATTAAGTGGCATGTTGTACGACATGGGTGATCATGATTGTTCTTGGAAAATTTTTCTACAGAAGTGGTTTGCCTTTGCTTTCCCCTGGGCATAGTTCGTACAAGATGGGTGACACCAGCTATTGTCAATACTCTTTAAAGACGATCTGCTTGGCGTCAGTGGTCGCATAACCAGGACTTGTGATATGCACCAGCTACTCATACAACCATCCACCATCTGCACCTGTGGTTTCACATGACCCTGGTCGGGGTCTAAGCCGCTGCAACACCCTTGCCTGAGTGTAACCCATAGGCTAGCAGAGGGCAGGAGCGCCTTACACTTCCTTTTGTAAAGATGCATCTTCACCCTGCCACCCATAAATTTATGAATATTCAGTAACAATTGTGTAGGTGTGCAGTAGAAGACCACCTGGTTCATCAACTTCCTTAAGGGAGAACAACCAGACACTTCCAGCAGGATATTGGCTGACTCCTCAGTACAGGGGATAGTAGAGAAGGCCAGTAAATGTCAAAATTACCCAGTGCATGAATTGGGTAATAATATGCAGTGAACCTCAGAGGCAAGAGTGGGAAACTTTCATATGGAATGTTTTCAACTGTGAGGGGTGGCTTTCTGGAGCAGGATAACCTGTAAACAAATTTAAAGTCTAAGCAGTGGTATAAATCCAAGGATCAGAAGAGGAAAGCTACATTTCAGACAGGAAAACTTTGCCATATCTTTTTTCTAAGCTTCACCAACTGAGTAATCATCTGGACAAGTGTTATTCTGAAGCCAGCTGCTTTGTTTGGTTAGTATTGACTCGTTCTCTGGCAACCAGGTTATTTATCAAGGCCTTTCCAAATTAAGAAAAAGTGTTTTTATAAGTTAGCAATTAACTTAAAAGACTTTCAGCCTTGAATATATTGATTAGTTTCTTTTTAGAGATACAGTGTGGAAAAGGCCCTTCTGGCCATTTGAGCCACGCAGCCCAGCAACCCCCAAGTTAACCCAAACCTAATCACAAGACAGCTTACACTGGCCAATTCACCTACTAGCTGGTACATCTTTGGACTGTGGAAGGAAATCAGAGCACCTGGAGAAAACCCAAGAGTTCTGCAGGGACTCCATACTGAGGGTATTGGGGTTGACTTCCAAACTCCAATGCCCTGAGCTGTAATAGCATTACACTAACCACTACACTACAAGTTCTAAGCTTTCTAAGTTCTGTAAACCTATCCCTAACTGCTTTTATAAATTAATTAATTATTCATGGGACAATTTACAATGACCAATTAACCTGCTATCCAGTACGTCTTCAGACTGTGGGAGGAAACTTCAGCACCCAGAGGAAACCCACACAGTCATGTGGAGAACTTACAAACTCCTTACAGGCAGCAGCAGGAATTGAACCCAGGTCACTGGTATTGCAAAGCCTAGTGCTAACCATTCCACTACCATGCCATTTAACAAACCCACACAATCATCTAATTTACTAGTATGTATAAATGGATGTAAAACAATCTGACCTTGCTTTGGCAGTTCAGTGCAGTTAATGTGGGTGCACAAACTTTTCACTTACAATTTACAGGTTTACTTGGGCAGTAAAATTGGTCTGAGAAATTAAACAATTCATGAGCTGTACATCCCCAAGTCCAGCTGCTGTTCGAGTCTGGTTTTGATGAAATAGGTGTTAAAAACAGACCCGCAGATCACCCACTCAAGCAGAAAGGAATGTTTCCCTCCACGCAGATAACATAACACAGGAAAAGTTCAAACCTAAACCTTCACTGTTTTTATTTTCAGCTTTTAAGGAACAAAATGACAGGGCGATAACATAATGCAAAAAAAAGAATTTGATATGCATGCAACACACTGTCAGAAAATGAACACTGTTTAATAATCACACACACCTTCCTGTTCAGTGATGCACCTTTTTAAACTTTCTTATCAGCCTTGTGCATACTGTGCATTCCTCTTGTGAGCTTTCATTTGGCGTAGAGTGTATAAATCATGACAGGGAGAATAACAGGACATTAAGCAAGTCAGCGTTCGAATTCTGAGGCTGCTTGTACAGTGTTCCTTAATGAATGATGATGCGATTACAAATGGAAGGAATGTAGGAGCTATCATTAGTATGTCTGGTAACGGCAAATAGTACAATTACTGACAAGCCTGTCTTTGAAATAGCCATTAAAACAAGAATAAAGCTGTGAAATTTCTACTTTTTTGAAATAAGGGCAATGTTTTTTTCCAAAAGCAACTTCACTCATGGAAGTCCCTCTCAATGGAACACAGTGTGACCATCTTGAAGGAAGTATAGGAGCCTCAAAACCCACACTGCCAAGTTCAGGAAAAATTATTACCCCTCAACCATCAGGCTTCTGAACTGGAGTGGATAACTTCACTCACCCCAACGCTGAATCTATGGACTCATTTTCAAGAACTCTTCATCTTATGTTCTCAATATTTCAATGGATTCAAAGTACATTCAATATCAGAGTATGTATATGGTATTAAACCTGAAATTCATCATCTTCACAGACATCCTCAAAATAAAGAAATCCCATAGAACAATAGAAACATTGAAGCCCAAAGCCCCCACCATCCTTTAACATTTGCACGACCAGCATCAACCCCTCCCCACCTGATATTTGTTATTATTTTGCTTTTTATTGTTGTTTCTTTGTATTTCCTGTAAATGCCCACAAAAAGTTGAACCTCAGGATTGAATTTGGTGACACACAGTACTGTGCAAAAGTCTTAGGCAGATAGATTTAGCTAGGCTGTGTAAGATTTTTGCACTGTACTGTATATTGGTTAAAATTGTAAGGTGATTGGGAAGCAGGAATAGGAGTATTAGCTGTTTATTAGCTCATTAGTATCAAGCGTTATTTGGTACCTGAAAAGACATAATATACAGTAATGTGCAGAAGTCTTAGGCACCCTGGCTATATATATATGTGTGTGTCAAAGAACTTTGCACAGTACTGTATCTGTAACTTGATGATAAATTTACTTTGAACTTTGAACCATCTAGTTTTCAAATCTGATTACTGCTGTGCCTGCAATCATAAAACAGATGTACATAGAAAAAGTGTCTACAGTGTGTACATGTAAAAGTGTCTACAGACGCTTCCCTCAACAACATACTGTACAAAGGCACTAAATCACTACTTCAACGTTTAGAGTGACTAGTGCCAGGGCTGAGAGGAGAATTTGATTTTAAGGAGAACAGAGAATGGGAGGTTAAGATTAAATGCTGCCAGCCCCGTTCTTTCCTCACTCACCTGATGGCATTTTATCTTACTTAAGCTGTCCAGAGGTCCCACTAAAGTTGGGTGGAAGAGATCAAAGGGCAGAGCCTGATGACATCTTCAGTTCCGCAACATGATTTGATCAGACATTCATTGTGCAGCTAGGGAGAGTTCTGTGTGCCGTCAGATCTGCTCGAAATGGCAGACACTAAACAGCAGCCTGGTGGAAGGAGGCCCACTTGGCATTGAATTGTTTCCAGGAGAATTCCCTAAGGGTAAGAAATTTGCAATCTCAGCCAGCTCCATCACAGTACTAGCCTCCCCAGTTTCGCCAACACCTTCAAAAGGCGATGCTTCAAGTAGGCGGCATTGGTCATTATGGACTCCTCTCACCCAGGATATAACCTCTTCTCATTGCTACTATCAGAAAAGAGGTACTGGGGCCTGAAGGCACTCATTCAATAATTTAGGAACAGCTTCTTCCCCTCCATCATCAGATTTCTAAACGGACAATGAAACCGCGTACAATAGCTCACTATTTTTAAAAAATGTTTTGCTCTCTTTTTGCACTAATTAGTTCATTATAAATATATTTGTTTTTCTTATTATTACTACCAATAATAACTTTATAGCTTTAGTATGAATGGTGCTTGTGAAACATGGTGACGACTTACTGGCAACAAACAAAACTACTAACTAATTTATTAATCACACATTTTCTGGAAAACAATCACTGCAATTTGATCTCAGTTGTGGTCTCAGGATTGCTACCTGTGCCATGTGCTAGTGAGGCCAGAATGAAGAAGATTATCCAGTTTAAAATGTGACTAAGGAGTTGGTGTAGGAGGGAAGGCATTAGAATTTGGATCATTGGGCTCTCTCCCAGAGAAGGTGAAACCTATACAGAAAGGACAGTTTGCACCGGAATCAGAGGGGGTCTAATATCCTAGTGGGAAGGTTAGTTAATGTTGCGTGCTGGGGTTTAAACTGGATTTGTGGGGGGTGGGAACCAAGTGCCAGAACAGTTAGTGGAGAGGTTGTGGAGGCAGATGTTGGTAAGACTTCAGAGAAAGTTAAGAAGTCTAGTATGGTCTAGTATGGTGTATCTGGTGTCCTGAGTTGAGTATATTTCAATACAAGAAGTATCACAGGAAAGCAGGATGATAGCACTGAAAATGAGGCAGATAAGATAGCTGGTTTACAGAGCAGAGGCAATGTGTAGTGAAAAGAGGCTGTTGACAGAGGAAAATTGCAGTCAACATTGTAAGGTAAAAGACAAATAGAATAGAAAAGGGTGAATATAGGGCTGAAGTGTTGTATATGATTGCACACAGTAAACAGAATAAGGTAGATGAGCTTTCAGCACAGTTGTAGATTGGCAGGTATGATGTTACAGGCATCACTCAAACATGGCTGAAAGAAGATTATAGCTGGGAGTTTAATGTACAAAGATACATATTGTGTCAAAAGGACGAGCAGGAAAGCAGAGTGAGTGCCGTTGCTCTTCTAGTAAAAAATGAAATCAAATAATCAGAAAGATGTGACATAAGGAGTTGAATCATTATGGATAGAACTGCAAGGGTGAAAAGACGCTGATGGAAGTTCTATACAGACCCCAAACAGTAGTAAGGATGTGGCCTACAAATTACAATGGGAAATAGACAATGCTTCTCAAAAGGACAATGTTACAATAGTCATGGAGGACTTCAATATGCAGGTAGATTGGGAAAATTGATGGATTCTAGGAGGGGGAAATTCTAAACTGTCTGTGAGATGGCTTTTTAGAGCAGCTTATGGTTGAGGATCAGCTATTTTGGATTGGGTATTGTGCAAGGAACCAGAATTGATTAGAGAGCTTAAGGTAAAAGAAGCGACAAGTGATCATAAGATGATCAAATTCTGTGTGAAATTGGAGAGGGAGGTTAAATTCAGATGTATCAGTATTACAGTGGAGTAAGGGAATTACAGAGGCAAGAGAGAGGAGTTGGCCAGAATTGATTGGAAAAGAACACTGGCAGGGTTAACGGCTGAGCAGTAATGGCTGGAATTTCTGGAAGCAATTTGGAAAGTATAGGACATATACATCCCAAAGAGGAAAAAGTATTCTAAAGGAATGATGACACAACCATGGCTAACAAGAGAAGTCAAACCAACATAAAAGCCAAAGAGAGGGTATATAATAGGGCAAAAATTAGGGGGAAGGTAGAAGATTGGTAAGCTTTTTAAAACCAACAGAAGGCAATTAAAAAGTCTTAGGAAGGTAAAGATGGAATCCAAAAGTAATATAGCCAATAATATTAAAGAAGATACCAAAAGTTTTGTCAGATACATCAAGTGTATAAGAGAAGTGAGAGTGGATATCGGACCACTGGAAAATGATACCAGAGAGGTAGTGATGGGAGACAATGAAATGGCAAATGAACTGAATAACTATTTTGCATCAGTCTTCAGTGTGGAAAACACTAGCAGTATGGTGGATGTTCCAGGTGTCAGGGGTCATGAAGTGTGTGAAGTTACCATTACTCAAGAGAAGATTCTCGGGAAACTGAAAGGTCTGAAGGTAGATAAGTCACCTGAACAAGATGGTGTACACCCCAGGGTTCTGAAAGAGGTGGCTGAAGAGATTGTGAAGGCATTAGTAATGATCTTTCAAGAGTCACGAGATCCTGGAAAGGTTCCGGATGACTGGAAAATTGCAAATGGCACTCCACTTTTCAAGAAGGGAGAGAAGCAGAAGGAAGAAAACTATAGGCCAGTTCATCTAACCTCATTGGTTGGGAATATGGCGGAGTCAATTATTAAGGATGAGATCTCAGAGTTCTTGGAGGAACATGATAAAATAGGCCTTGCCTGAGAAATCTGTTGGAATTCTTTGAATAAATAACAAGCAGAAAGGGTAAAGGAGAGTCGGTTGATGTTGAGTACTTGGTTTTCAGAAGGCTTTTGACAAAGTACCACACATGAGGCTGCTTAACAAGCTATGAGCCCATGGTATTACAGGAAAGATATCAGCATGGATAGAGCAGTGGCTGATTGGCAAGAGTTGAAGAGTGTGCATAGAGGGAGCCTTTTCTGGTTGACAACTGGTGAATAGTGGTGTTCCACTGGGGTCTGTTTTGGGACCGATTCTTTTAACATCATATGTCAATGATTTGGATGGCTTTGTCACAAAGTTTGCAGAGCTCACATTACAATTGGCAATGAGGGTTGACCTCATTGAAACCTATCGAATGGTGAAGGGCCTTGACAGAGTGGATGTGCAGAGGATGCTTCCTATAGTGGAAGAGTCTAAGACCAGAGGACACAACCTCAGAATAGAGGGGTCTTCTTTTAGAACGGAGATGAGGAGGTATTTCTATAGCCAGAGAGTGGTGAATCTGTGGAATTCTTTGCCACAGGCAGCTGTGGAGGTCAAGTTTTTATCTATATTTAAGGCAGAGGTTGATACATTCTTGATTGGTCAGGGCATGAAGGGATACAGGGAGAAGGCAGGAGAATGGGACTGAGAGGAAAATTAGATGAGCCGTGATGTAATGGTAGAGCAGACTCAATGGGCCAAATGGTTTAATACTGCTCCTACATCTTATGGTTTTAGGGTCTTGTGGTCTAATTTATGACGTGGCATTATTGTAGTGTGAACTGAAATCTGAAAGTTGCAGGAATTTGTGGCATGGTGTGGATGGGCTGAATTGATTCAGCAGTCCCTG
This sequence comes from Hypanus sabinus, assembly GCF_030144855.1. Lineage (NCBI taxonomy): Eukaryota > Metazoa > Chordata > Chondrichthyes > Myliobatiformes > Dasyatidae > Hypanus > Hypanus sabinus. The sequence continues at coordinate 204,543,101 of NC_082707.1, forward strand.
GGCCCGAGAGCGAGAAACAAACAATACATGGCCATTGCTGGAACAGACTTGGAGCCAATTTGAAATGACAGATCCAAGTCGAGCCAAGCTAAAGTGAGGCTGAGTCAAGGTGTTGGACATAGTGCCAAAGAGTGAGAAATGAGCCAATGTTTGGCCAATTTAACTGTCAGGCCAGATCGAAAAGATCAGAGCGTTGGGGCTGGAGGTGAAGGACAGGCCGGTGCTTAGCTAACTGCTCGGCAAGGTTTAATGATCTCCACACTGAACCAAGGCAGTGGCCTGCAAGTAATGAGCTCCTGGATTGGCTGTAACCGGCTTCGTGGCTGGCAACTCACTTTTGAGAACTAAGTTCAGAATGTTATTTGATTGCTTCTTTAGTGTTTGCACAATTTGTTCATTTTTTGCACTTTGGATAAACCTATTGGGTTGGTTGCCTGCAGGGAGATGAATCTCAAGGGTTCATAACCTAAAGAATCTTTAATAATAAGTGTACTTTAAACTTCATAGTTTTTTTTAATATGCATTGCATTGTACTGCTGCCACGAAACAACAGGGTCCAGAAGAGGTTCACAAGGATGATTCCAGAAACGAAAGGATTATCATATCAGGAAAGTTTGATAGGTCTGGGTCTGTATTTGATGGAATTTTGAAGGATGAGAGGAGATCTCATTAAAACCTTTCAAATGTTGGAAGGCGTAGACAGAGCAGATGTGGAAATGATGTTTCCCATGGTGGGGGAGTCTAGGACAAGAGGGCACAGCCTCAGGATAGAGGGACGTCCATTTAAAAGCAGAGATGTGGAGAAATTTCTTTAGCCAGAGAGTGGTGAATTTGTGGAATTTATTTTCACAGGCAGCTGTGGAGGTCAGGTCGTTGGGTATACTTAAGGCAGAGATTGATCGGCTCTCAATTGGACATGGGATCAAAGGTTATGGGGAGAAGACTGGGGAGTGGGGCTGAGGTGGGGAAAAAAGGAATCAGCCATGATTGAATGGTGAGCAGACTCAATGGGCCAAATGGCCTAATTCTGCTCTTATGTCTTATCGTCTTATGGCCTATAGCAAACTACTATGATACTGCATTTCCCCAAGGGTGGTAATTCATTGCGTGCTGTGTAATGCAGTGTTTGAAAAGGTTTGCTCCATTCATGGAAGCGTAGAATTTTTTTTTTCTTCTGTATATTACTGTTCCACCCTGTCTGTTTCTTGACCTCTTTCCGAAAACTTGTGATTTCCTCAATATCCAATGCTTTATTGTCATAAGTGTTAACAGTAATCCATCCCCATACTGAAAGATATAGCTTCATCTGTTAGGAATCCCGTAACTGGAGAACTTACCAGCAGAGATAGAGAGGTCCATTGAAGTCTGATGTCACTATTTTCAAACGTTTTATTTATAAAGGGACACAAAAGTAGGGTTAATACATACATTCAGATAGTGCACATCGTCAACACTCAATCTAAAGCGCGGGTATATTAATAATCATCATTAAGAAGTGAGCTCTGCTGATGTCTAGGAGTTAATAGATTGTCCGTTGGAAATATAAAAGTCACTCAGAAGGCTGCAGGTCTCAGCCCTTTGAAAATCGCTGGGTTTCACGTGGGGTGATCGAGAGAGGGAGATTGGGGGAGAAGAGAAAGAACTTGCCGAGTCTTGATGAATCTTCCATGAAATCGGGGGAGCGTTGGTTCCCTCTCCCCGATGTTAGTTAAAAGCAGTTTTCTGTGATTCCAGCCACAAATTCCAATCCCGGAATCTAACGCACGTGGCTTCCTTCAGAATGGCTTCCCGCTGCTGCGGGATCACACTCTCGTGTCTTCTGGGTGTGTCTGAGGGGCTGTCCCCCGATACTCTCCTTTATACTTCCTCACAGGGTCGCAGGTGTCAATCAGGTTGGGATGATGCAATCTCTCTCTCAACCAGCCCACCTTGCCCGAGGGCTTTTCACGTGGTCTCCATGAGACAATAGTCGCTGGCATCTTATTCTGTATCCCGGGTGGGACGTGCAATTTTTCACGTTTCTCTCTCTCTCACTTCCTGGGTCTACTGACCCCCCCCCCCCCCCCCAAACGGGTGCTCTTGCGATTCTCACAAAGGAGGGGGCTGGGATCATAACACCTCCCCTCTTAAAAAAACGTTTTACCAGCGGTTAAAACGGAGTGGTCCACAGTCTTACAGGAGTTTTGGATCTAACACAATACAAGTTTTTCTTTTCACAAAATACTACCGTTATACATTCAAGTCAGTATCTAAATAGTTAACGATTACAGTGTCCCTTTCTTTAATATCTTAACATTGCGAACCGTACATCAGACTTCAATTCAATAACCACCTATTTAATTTTTTTTTCTTAAGCAATAAAACTAAGGAGGTGTGACCTTAGCTTAGGTGCATTTACAAAAGTTTATGCGAATACTAATCGTTTCAGTCGTTTAACATAGGCTTTGGCGCAAACCCGTTCAACCTGCTTGGCTGTCTAACAATGGCAGCCCCATTAACCGTCGCCTCTTTTTCGGCGAACCCCCCCGTGGGGAACTTGAGTAGTTTTGCATGGTGAACTCCCACCCGCCCCGCTCATCGGGGTTATTTTAGCAACACCATACCCCAGACTTAGACCATTTCCACCCAACTCTTTGATTTTACCCAGGTGGCTGGTGGCCCTTTTATCAGTCCCCTTCAGGCTATTGGTGTTTGATCGGACTCTTCGCTCAAGTAGCATGTCGAAGGCAGCCTTTTCACACCCCATCCTGGCATAACAATAGAGTGGGGGGCCCCGCTATTCCCTGGCTCACTCTGTGAGCGATCTGCCAGGTTTAAGATTTCTTCCTTCGATTTGGAAACTACAGACTTTTCGTTTCCTTCGCCAACAACCCTCAACCCCCCATTCTTAAATTCTGCATTAACTTTGGACACTCCTTCGAGTACAGACGCCGGGGAACTCACACTTTCCCCGGTTATCAAGGTTAACCCTTTTCCCACGGAACCAAGTCCATCTGACCCACAAGGACGGCCGCCCCGTTCCACTGGATCAGATACCTCAGACTTCTTCTGAGCTCCGTTACCAGTTTCAGCACCTCGTGCATCCCCATCTCGGACACACTCAAACGGGACATTGGCCTCTTCCAGGCTTTCAACACCCGTACCTTTTTCACCTTTTTCAACTTCCCCCGATCCTCCCAGTTACTCTCTGGGCAGCTCCCACCCAGGGAAGGCGCAACCCTGCAAGCTGAAACAACCTCCTTGCCCCTTTCAGCAGACCCCTTCGAGGCAAGGGTATCCTTTCCATCTAGGACTGCCCTCCTCTCATTATCGGGAACACCTTTAGAACTCTCAAGTTCTTCAAACAACTCTGCCAAACCAGACAGATCATCCATGTCCAACTCTGGACCTTTTAACAGCTTTATCTGTTTCTCATCTTTATTTCCTACCTTTAGGACCTTTCTCTTCGCTAAAGGCAGATCTATCTCCTCTCCCTTACCCCCTTTCACTTTACTACTCTTCGTCTTACCACTCTCGAAACCCTCATGGCACAGGGTCGGCAAAGACGTCTCGGCCAAATCAAAACTGGCCAGATTTAAACTGCTCTCGTTCACAGCTCTCTTTCTCGACAGGCTGCAAGTGACCGCACCAGCGAGATGGTCCTTGGGCGCTAGGGACGGGGTCACCGTACTCGCCGGTCGCCAGGTCGGCAGCATGGCTGACCAAACCTTACCCCCTGCTAAGTCGTTCCCCAGCAGGATGTCCACGTCAGCTCTCGGGAATTCTGAGGGCACCCCCACTTCAACTGATCCATACACCAGCCCACAATCCAGAATGACCTTATATAAGGGCACCATTTCTATCCATTTATTTATTCCTTCCACCTTTACCATGCCCGTTTCCCGACCAAATTCTAGTACCTTACGGCTAACCAGGGATAATTCTGAGCCCGTATCCCTCCAGATTCGTATGGGAACTGGTGCGTCTCCCTCCGTCACAGACACGGTTCCGTGTGAAAGACAACTCCCAGAGCCTGCTCGTACTCTGTCTACCCTCGGCTCTCTGGTCGATTTGCTGATTACCACGGCACACCTGATAGGGACTGCGGCTTTCCCTCTTCCTACCTCCTTCCTCGGAGCAAAGCATCGAGATGCAATGTGCCCCTCCTTTCCACAATTAAAACAGGTCAAACCCGGAGTCCTCTGGCCGTCTTGCCTTTCCCCCTCAACCTTACCGCTAGCTCCCGGTGGGACCTCTGCCTCACTCGTCGGACTTTCTCGATCGTTCCCACGGTCTCTCTGGGGACCTTTATTCGAGGGAGTCTTTGTCTTGTGGGTTAGGGCATATTCGTCCGCCAACCTGGCAAATTCTGAAATTGACTTATCCGGCTTCTCATTCAAATACACCTGGATCTCCTCCAGAACACAACTTTTAAATTCCTCAATCAAAAACAACTCCCTGAGATGCCCATAATCCTCATCCACTCTTTCCGCGGTGCACCAACGGTCCAAGAGCACCCCCTTCTCATGGGCTAGTTCGGTATACGTTTGATTCCACCCTTTCCTTAAATTTCTAAACTTTTGTCTATAGGCCTCAGGTACCAATTCGTAAGTCTGGAGAATGACCTTTTTTACCTCATCATAATTCTCCGCTCCTCCCTCCTCCAGGGACAAGGCCGCATATGCTCGTTGGGCCTTCCCCTTTAACACACTTTGTAACAACGCCACCCACTGCTCTTTTGGCCACTTCTGATTTACTGCCACCTTTTCAAAAAGCAAGAAATAACTATCGACATCTGCCTCCTCGAACGGGGGCACCAATCTCAACTCCCTTCTAGTGTTAAACCGCTCTGCTTGGTCTAACCCTTGATCTCTTCGCTCGTTCTTCATCTTCTCAATTTCCCAGTCATGTTGCCTCTGTTTCTCTTTCTCGGCCCATTCCTTCTCTTTCTCTTCTGCTTCTAGCTTCTTTAGGTGAATTTCATGCTGCCTTTGCCTTTCCCTCTCTCTCTCTCTCTGCCGCTTCCAGCTCTTTTAACTTAATTTCACGTTCCAACTTCAATTTCTCCACCTCTAACTGAACCGTCCCACTTGATGGTACCTCCTCAGGGATATCTCCCAATACCTCAGCTTCAAACACCTTCTTCCCAATGTAATACTGGGTTATGGCCCTTCGTACCTCCCGCTTTTTCATGGATGACCTCACTTCTGTGAGGTTCAACCCCTTCGCTAAATTTAACAAGTCTGATTTTGTGGCCACCTCTAGCCGTCGGGTTTTCCATAAATTCACCCACGTCCATCTTTGCTGGTTTTCCGTCTGGCTACCCGCGTAACCAGATTCAAGTTTTTGATTTACAAGCCCGATTCACTGGCCTCCCAATTTGGTGTCAAATCCCGAGACGAGAACCCCAACTGTTATGAATCCCGTAACTGGAGAACTTACAAGCAAAGATAGAGAGGTCCGTTGAAGTCTGATGTCACTATTTTCAAACGTTTTATTCGTAAAGGGACACAAAAGTAGGGTTAATACATACATTCAGATAGTGCACATTGTCAACACTCAATCTAAAGCGCGGGTATATTAATAATCATCATTAAGAAGTGAGCTCTGCTGGTGTCTGGGGGTTAATAGATTGTCCGTTGGAAATATAAAAGTCACTCAGAAGGCTGCAGGTCTCAGCCCTTTGAAAATCGCTGGGTTTCACGTGGGGAGACCGAGAGAGAGAGAGATTGGGGGAGAAGAGAAAGAACTTGCCGAGTCTTGATGAATCTTCCGTGAAATCGGGGGAGCGTTGATTCCCTCTCCCCGATGTTAGTTAAAAGCAGTTTTCTGTGATTCCAGCCACAAATTCCAATCCCGGAATCTAACGCACGTGGCTTCCTTCAGAATGGCTTCCCGCTACTGCGGGAACACTCTCTCGTGTCTTCTGGGTGCGTCTGAGGGGCTGTCCCCCCGAGACTCTCCTTTATACTTCCTCACAGGGTCGCAGGTGTCAATCAGGTTGGGATGATGCAATCTCTCTCTCAACCAGCCCACCTTGCCCGAGGGCTTTTCACGTGGTCTCCATGAGACAATAGTCGCTGGCATCTTATTCTGTATCCCGGGTGGGACGTGCAATTTTTCACATTTCTCTCTCTCTCACTTCCTGGGTCTACTGACCCCCCCCTTTCGATGGGTGCTTTGGCGATTCTCACAAAGGAGGGGGCTGGGATCATAACACATCTTAAACCAGACTTACTAATGGGACCTGATGAAGTGCCTCAGCCTGAAAGGTCAAATGTTTATTCACTTCCATGGATGCTACCTGACCTGCAGCGATCCTTCAGTGTTTTGTGTTTGTTACTCTGAATTTCCAGTATTTGCAGAATCTCTTGTGTTCATTAACGGGAAGATCTCAAAACATATTTTCGATAAAAACTTGCATATACATTCAGTGTCCACCTCATTAGGTACACCTGCTACCCGCTTGTTAATGCAAATATCTAATCAGCCAATCGTGTGACAGCAACTCAATGCATGTAAGCATGCAGACATGGTCAAAGGGTTGAATTGTTGTTCAGATCAAACATCAGAATGCAGAAGAAACGTGATCCAAGTGACTTTGACTGTGGAAAGATTGTCAATACCAGACAGAGGGGTTTGAGTATCTCAGAAACTGCTGATCTCCTGGGACTTTACAGAAAACTGTGTGAAAAATTAAAACAAAACTTCCAGTGAACAGTAGTTCTGCAGGAGAAAACATATTAATCAGAGGGGTCAGAGGAGAATGCCCAGACTGGTTCAAGGTGACAGGAAGGCAACAATAACTCAAATAACCGCATCTTACAACAGTTATTGGTCTACAGCAGAAGACCATAAGCATACACATTATGGCCACTTTATTAGGTACACTCATTCATTATGTGCCATGTCATATGATGTGCGTGATCATGGTCTTTCCATGACCATGATTGTTCTTGGCAAATTTTTCAACAGAAGTGGTTTGTCATTGCCTTCTTTTGGGCAGTGTTCTTACAAGACAGATGACCCCAGCCATTACTAAAACTCTTCAGAAATTGTCTGCCTGGCATCAGTGGTCACATAACCAGGACTTGTGATGTGCACCAGCTGCTCGTACGACCATCCACCACCTGCTCCCATGGCTTCACATGACCCTGATAGGGTCGGAGGGGGAGGGGCCATGCAGGTGCTACACCTTGCTCAAGGGTGACCTGCAGGCTAGTGGAGGGTAAAAGTGCCTTACACCTCCTATGGTAGAAATGCATCTCCACCTTGCCACACAAAAAAGGAGAGATACCTAATACATTTTCACTGAGTGTACATGTATAAATGTATCTCCTAAACACTCTTTCAAAATACTTTATAATTCATCAAGTGTAATTGACATTATAATTGTGAAAAACCAGCAGTGAATCTGCCTACTGTAAGCTCTGACTGAAAGGAAATTATTTCTCAGTGATGTTGATTGAGGGACCATGACACAGATAAGAACACATTCCAAATTTTCTCACAGCATCTTTTACATCCACCTAAGGCAGCAAACAGGCCCTGCGTTTAGAAAGTCAGCCAGAAAGACTGAACTTCCGACAGTGCTGAGTTCTCTCGGTAATGTTAACCTATATTTTAACCCTGAATCTATACTCCCTGTGGGCAAAAACATGCATATTGGATGACAAATACGATCTTTCATGTTGTAAACTTGTGACGGAGAGTTCCATCTGAAACTATCAGCTCACACCTGCCTTCAATTGATTTTTGCCCTTGAGGTAACATGGTCAAAAAACCACTGATGATTATAAGTCGTTTATCACTTGTAAATTGCTGCCACATTTTGGGAATTACCTCATGTGTGTATGTCACTTGACCTTTAAAATGTTAAATTTCTTTTGAATTGTCCACTGCAGAATTGCTGCTACAAAGACTTTACGGTGCTCTTTGCATGCTGATATAAACTTGTGCAACTTTAGTTTGCCAAATATTCACTAACTGGCTGAATCTAGAAGAGGTATTGTTTTTGTGAAAATAATCCAGCATTTGGCCATTCATTGGAAACCTTACATTAAATAAATGTGAAGTTTGATGTTCTTATAAACAAAAAACATGGGATTTTGCCTCTTTATTCTTCCAAGTTTCCATAATATCAACTGCGAAAGCAGTGTTTAACAAATACCATTTTTTGTTTGTTTGCTTGGCTCTTCTCTCCATATCTAATCAAGCACAAAGAGGCTTTTGGGAAACTTCATGCTAGCCAAAGTATTCTGACCTGGGCCGAGCCTAGTTCAGCAACCTAGTAATGTAAACAGCATCGTGTCCAATAACGTTATCATCAAATCAAACAGACTCCTCACATTTCTCCTTCTAGCCTGTGTCAGGTCTGCTAAATGAGTAGGAAAAGCCAGCTTAATGCTTCTACTTTCTCCTTCCTGTGACTCAAAAAAAAATTACAAGATCTATGACAGGAGAAGGGTTAGGAAGACTTAGAAAGACTTAGAAAGAAAAGAAGAAACATCAAGTAGACCCAGTCACATGGGAACAGCATAACGTTGAATAAGCCACATATTGTTAAGCTGCACCACTGCATGGTACAAAAACTGCACTGCAGCGGACAGGAAGGCTTTGCAGCAGGTAGTCAAAACTGACCAATGCATCACCAGCAACAGCCTAACCACCATTAAGGGCAAACAGTAATATAGAACGGTGCAGAAAAATGGCCAGTAACATCGTGAAGGATCCCACCCACCCGGTTCATGGACTGCTTGTCCCAATCACATCATGGAGGAAGCTATGTAGCATCCACAGCAGGACCACCAGACTTAAAGAAAGTTACTTTCCCCAAGCAGTAAGACTGATCCACCCCTCCACACCCCCCACCTCCCCTACTCTATCATTTCCTGTGAGAGCCACCTTATGTACAGATACTCTTGTACTAATGCCACTTTATGGACAATGCAATCAATCTGTGTGTATATAACCTATCTTTTATATATATATATATTTATTGTGATTTTTGTTATTGTGATCTTTATCTTATTATCTTATTATATTTTTTGTGCTGCATTAGATCTGGAGTAACATTTACTTTGTTCTCCTTTACTCTTGTGTACTGGAAATTACATGAAACAGTCTTGAATCGTGAATAAGGTTGAATAACCCATATACTGTTAAGTAGGGAAATGGGACCCATTAGAAAGTCAGAAAAAATGTTCCTGCTGTAATTGCCACCTTCGTCCACAAACACAAATGTGTTTATTAGAGAGAAGTCAGCTGATTATTGAGAGAAATCTCCTTTGAATGCTTCAAAGATTACAGCTGGAACATATGGTCATCCATTGTCCATGGTTGGGCACAATGGGTTCAGGCTGCCTGTCAATATGTTCAGAATCAAATTACTATCATCGGATTGTGACGTGAAATTTGTTTTTATTTTGTTAACAGTTCAATCTAGCAGAGAGGAAAGAAGATAATAATAAACAAGTAAATCAATTATGTATATTGAATAGATTTAAAAACTGTTCAGAATCAGAAATACTGTACATTAAAACAGAAAAGTGAGGTAGTGTCCAAAGATTCAATGTCCATTTAGAAAACAGATGGCAGTGGAGAAGAAGCTGTCCTTGAATCGCTGAGTGTGTGCCTTCAGGTTTCTGTACCTCCTACCTGATGGTAACAGTGAGAAAGGGCATGCCCTGGGTGCTGGAGGTCTTTAATAAAGGACGCTGCCTTTCTGAGACACCGCTCCCTAAAGATGTCCTGGGTACTTTGTAGGCTAGTACCCAAGATGGAGCAGATTAGATTTACAACCTTCTGCAGCTTCTTTCAGTCCTGTGCAGTAGCCCCTCCATACCAGACGGTGATGCAGCCTGTCAGAATGCTCTCCATGATACAACTATAGAATGTTTTGAGTGTACTTGTTGACATGCCAAATCTCTTCAAACTCTTTATATATAGCCGCTGTCTTGCTTTCTTTATAACTACATCGATATGTTGGGACCCGGTTAGATCCTCAGGAACTTGAAACTGCTCACTCTCAGCACTTCTAGTTCCTCTATGAGGATTGGTATGTGTTCCTTCATCTTAACTTTCCTGAAGTCCACAATCAGCTCTCTCGTCTTACTGACATTGAGTGCCAGTTTGTTGCTGTGGCACCACTCCACTAGTTGGCATATCTCACTCCTATACGCCCTCTCGTCACCACCTGAGATTCTACCAACAATGGTTGTACCATCAGCAAATTTATGGGTGGTACTTGAGCTATGCCTCGCCACACAGTCATGTGTATACAGAGAGTAGAGCAGTGGACTAAGCACACACCTCTGATGCTGCAAAAGAATGCATCCCTAAATAAAAACCTATTAATTGCTTATCTAGTTTGTCTGAACAGGACTCTACGTACACTTTGGTGCATGTTTCTGGAGTGTTTGGTGAGCCATTTCATTCAAGAATGGGTAATAACTGCTGCTCTATACAGTGAACAAAAAACTGAGAAGGTGATCCTACACATGACATTAACTCTTAATGGAAGTGAACAGAATGAGCGGGCTTATTCTGGTTTCTGCTCCCTTCATTTCCACCCCTGATGAAGGGTCTCGGTCCAGAATGCCGTCTGTATATTTCTCACCAGAGATGTTGCCTGACCTGCTGAATTCCTTGCTCTTTCTTTGTATTTACTTAGAATGCGCACAAAAAATGAATGGCAGGGTTGTATATGGTGACATATGTGTACTTTGATAATAATTTGACCTTCAAATTTGAACTTTGAGCTTCAGAAACTAAATGTTGGGATTAATAAAAACACCAGCTTTTTTGGAAAATGTTTGAACAGGCTTCAGTAGGTTCTAAAGCTACTGAAGTCAGATATCCCTATTTCAGGAGAAGGAAATAGCAACAAAAGCAACAAACTAGTGATATTATTCTATTCTACTGAGCTGTTGTGTGGAGCTTCAAGATCCAATTTATGTTGGCATAGACAGAAATTGACACTGTGCAAATTATGATACAGGGATTGTGTGAAAGATGCTGGATAAATGGCAGATACCTTGAAGTTAAAAATACTGAAAATAAGTAGCAGGTTAGGCAACATCTGCGCAAAGAAAAACAGTTAATGTTTCAGATTGAGGAGCTTTAGTCAGAACTGGGAAGGAGCTAGTGCTAAGCTCCTCAAGCATTTCATCTTCCCTTTGGGCAGGTCACAATTTTTCTGGGCTGAAATTGGCAACTTCTGGTTAACCAGCATTAGAACTTGTCATTTCTGCTGTAAGTCACCCAGCTGGGATTTTGGCTCAGTTTTTCTTTCTCCATTAGCTCAGCCCGACCCACCATGTCTGTCCAACAACCCTAGATGTTTACAGTTATTACATTCTTCTGTCTATATACTCAATCTCAAACAGCACTCATCTACATTCATATTCTCTCTCTCTCCCTCTCCCTCTCCC